>NW_013525916.1:314035-331327 GCF_000836215.1 Papilio polytes
TAAACCTTATAACTTAACACAAGTGAGTTCCTTTTTTTTTAAATATACTACTTTTACTTATACTAGCACGACAGTTGTCGTAGGCGACGGATGTATCATTGGACCGAGTCTATGTAATTTATTCTCAAAAGTTACATGGTATATCTATATTTAATATTATAAAGAGGAAAAATTTGTATTTTTGTACGTGTTGAAATGACTCAAAAACTACTGGGCCGATTTAAAAAAATCTTACTGCGTTTAAACACTACGTTATCAGTAAGTAACAAGGTTCATTGTTTTATTTCACGGGAAACGAAGTCGCGAGCAACAGCTAGTTTGAAATAAATAATAAAGTACACATATAACAATCTAAATGAAACAATTAACATTTCCAACCTTCTACAGAATATTTTCATTCCAAAATAAACTAATAAATTTGACTACTGTTACTTCACTTCAAAGACTAATAAATAATTCACTACTAATATCAATAAAACAACATTTAAAAAAATATTTACGAGTAAAAATTAACATATGACATTTAAAAATACTTAATCCAAATAAGTGAGATCATGTGACCTCAGCGATTTGATTCTAACTTACCATCTCCACCACTGTCCCTAAATAAACACAATGTAATTTTTCATAATTTTTAAGCACTCGAAGCTTGCTTCTTGGACATTTAATTTAATATATTGCTCGTAAAAACGTCGAGGGTTACGTTGCCTGGACTTCATGAAGCCATTAAAATACATCACGACATGTTTTATTAAGGTAAATAAGTTGATACAAGACGCGAACATGTTAAGATGAGATTCTCGTACTGGTTTACGACGAGCATTGCGATGTCTTCGTATTTATAATATACGAGCTGTTGACTGATTTCGTCCGATTGGTATTAGAAAACATGCAAATAACAAAAAGCTACGTATCCCTCGGGAACCGGACATTTCTCGGGGATGAGCCTTATCCCATGTGTACTCCAGACTCTGTTTTATATCTGTGCCTAATTTCAATTAGATATGTTGAACCGTTGCAGAATGATCGACTAAACATTAAAAAAGTAAATTAATTAATCCCACGGGAACCGTAACTATTTCCGGGATGAAATGTAGCCTATGTGTTCGTCCAAACTATGCTCTAAACCTGTGCCAAATTTCATGGAGATCCGTTCAGCCGTTTAGGCTACAAACACTAACAAACATCCATCCATCCATCGTAACTTTCGCATTTATAATATTTACATGAAGTAAGATATGATGTACTACTATTTTGCAAATAATTATGTGTTGATGACACACTACACTGGTTTAGAATACCTATAGCAGATGTAATAGATTTTAAAGATATGTTGGACTTTACAGGAGTCAAATACAATACAAAACAAACCTTGTTACAAAAACAAACAACTTTTAAGTGTTCCAAAGTAATGGTATATTGTCGAAAATAGAAAGTGAACTGTCCCTCCCCCGCGCCCTTCCCGTCCCCTGTCCGTCTGTTATGACAGCTGTGATACCGGCGCACGTTAGTTTTTTATGAGGGTTATAAAATTAGCTATATCCGACTTGGAACAAGGGGAAGCGAATTGTTGTGTATCACTCTAATAAATAAAAGTAAAACTTGATTGAAATGTACCAAAATTTTCCATATTTGACTTTTAAATTTAATGCTATTTATTATCTATACATATAACAAAATTGGAGTGTTTGTTTGTAATATCAAAAGAAAAAAATCCAGATTTCGGGAAGATGATGCATTTGCATTGCTGTTAACGAAAATCGCATTTAATTTTTTTTGTCTGTCTGTCCGCAAGCCGCGTTTGTTCCGGACAATCTCCGAAACGACTGGACTGATTGCGACTGAACTTTCACTGAAGGGTAGCTGAATAATGCGTGGAAGAAATCGCAGGCAATAGCTAGTTTATAATAAATTCTAACTACTTCTGATACTGAAAATGTTATCGATCTTAAATCTTGCAACGTTAAATAAAACATTATCTACACTAAAACTAGTAAATATCTTTACTTTACTTCGATATAACCTAAAAGTAATATTGATATAGCACTTATAGTAAATGTCACATTAGTGTAGTATTATACCGTGCTAGGTTAAAATAAGTATGAAGACTTCGACAGCTATTTCGTAAGCGTTAAAGTTGAATGTGAATAGTTAAGAGATGTCGCTACTTCAGCTCGGCACGGGACGCGAATGTTATGAGAACTTTAGGATGAGAGCAAGGAACAGGAAGAACATTAGCTTTGGATGCGGCATTGACTTAACTGACTAAGAATTTACGATGATAATTGAATGAATTATGAATCAAGCAAGTATTCTTAGTTTTTAATTACCTTTATATGACATAAATATATTTGTACTGACAATTTTATAACCTGCGTAGAATATTCCATTAGAGAAAACAGTTGGATGGTGTTACAGTCATTAGAACAGTAATAGAATAGATTGAGAAAACTGAAGTAATTAAAAAACAATTAACTACACAACAACACACACGCAAACATTTAATATAAGATTTGACGCAGTAATCGCTGTCAAGTACACAGTCTACAAGATAACATGACATCTAAATTTCGAGGTTTAAGCTTTAACAAAGTTTTAATGACAGCGATTGTCGAGTGTAACCGCCTTCATAACTCTGTGAACGTCCTCTTAGCAAAAGACTCTTCATTACACCTCGGAGCAGACGAGGTAATTGCAGGGCCGACACACGCGAGCATAACCTCTTAATTTATTGAACGAAACTAATGAAATTCCTGAGCAAAGTTTATTGCGAAAGACAACCCTGTTTCGTGAGCTAACAATTTTCGGCCTCGCCCGGGATAAGGTTGGAGTGCTTTAATCGTTTCTTTAATTATTTCTAAATTAATGTTTTGTCTCAGTAACGCCGTTAATTTTGTAAGATACACGGCCAACTAAGATATTTATTAGGGTTAGGCATTTTGTCTTAATTTGCTTAAATGTCAAATAACTATTATTTAAACTAATTAATTGCAACCTTTAAATTTAAATTTAGTTGATAACATTATATTTCATTTGATAATATGACAAAATAGACTATGTAGAACTGGGGATTATCATATTAATGTTTGGCATAAAAATTCTATAAGCACCTTACATAGTGAGCATTCGACCGTGGCTTACGGCCACTAGCAAACTCTCACCCAATTCCCGTGTAATGAGGGTGCTCTCTAACACGGATCGTAAAAGCAAGTCGCAGGTGCTCGGACACTAAATTGTTTTAGTTATATTCATAGATACACATTACTGCTTTTACAGATCCCAGGTCTATACGTAGACTCTCACTAATATTATAAATGCGAAAGTTTAGATGGATGGATGTTAGAGTTTGTAGCCTAAACGGCTGAACGGATCTCGATGTAATATAGTATACACGAAGAGGATAGTCTAGAAGAACAAAAAGGCTACTTACTTTTGTCTTTTTTAAAATATTCTAATAGTATTATGATTAAAAAAATACTGAAGTTAATAAGTAATAGTTTGATAAGTCTTCTTCGTCTCATTTACCCGAAAAATATTTTTTTTTTTGAAATTACACAGAAAATATAAAGAAGCGTAGTTTAATAAGTTTTAGATAAATTTGAAGTACCTAGTGCTTCTAAATGAATTAATTAGTAGTAATTTTGTATGTTTAATTGTCCAAATGGATTCGTATTCGAGTGGCACGAAGTCAAGTGCATTACAAACAATTACTTAGCAATTCATTTGACTCGGAGAGACAATTACTTTGCAGCATTTTGAAATTCAAGCTTAATTAAAATTTCTCAGTAACGACGACGTTTGAGAATCGCTGACAAATCAAAGGGGGTGAATTTAAGATTGATAATTTTGTTGTTATTTCAAGTTCCACAACAGCACAAGTTATAGAGAGATTTGTTTTGTGAAGTAATGTTGATCGAAACTTCTAGAAGATGTTTCGTTTGTTAAGACTATTAAGGAACCAAGCAATGATTCTTTATCGTTTATCAAAACTTTTTTTTCTGGAAAGGTTGGAATCCTTTTCGAAGTTATTTGACTTCAAAATAATTAAAGAAAAAGAAAGAACCTATTCTTCTTTAGTTAAAATCTTCTCTTCTTTTGTCTTTTTCTTGAATTAAATCTGAAGATGTTTGTGATAAAATAAATTACAGTTTACTATCATATTTTTGTTTGCAAATTTAATAAAGTTAATGCGAAATACAGGCAATTTCATTTTTAAACTACAATATTTGAAAGTTTCGTATAAAAGCTTATTTTGTAAAATATAACATCTGAAAAGATATTAAATGTTTTTATGACTACATCAATTGCAAATGTCACCGGCAGATTTCGTAAATTGAGAAACTTAAAGATTGGATATACTTTAGAAATAAAAAATCACGTTGTTAAAACAAAATTGCCTTTTACAGAAGTAAAATATTTTCAAAGTCATGTTAAGTTATTTGTTACTTTTATTATTCTTAAATGATTTCTTAGCATTTCAATTTTATATGATTGATTTAATTGCAAATTTAAATGGACGTTTTAAGTTACATTTAAGTTCTTGTGGTCTCACAGCTAGCAGATCATTGATTCTCGACTTAAAAACTTCATGTTAATTTAAACAACTTAAAGTTTCATATTGAATATTAACAAATCAACGTAGATTAATAAATTTGTGAATATAAATTGACTGTAAGTAATTAAAGTATTTCGATTGAAATAATAAGTTCTCAGTGTCCGATTAGCATTGATTGTGATAAATTGTCCTCTAATGACCAGCCTTTTGACGTCATCCATCACAGCTCTATCTAAGAGCGGATCTGAAGCCAACTTGAATAACAACTCATTTTATACTTTGTTTCTCATAATTTATTGCCTTCTCTTAATGATTCATCGTTCTGTTTCTAGTTACAGTTGATAACTTTTGATTCAGTGAATTTACAATTAAATTGTTTACTGAAATTGTCTTTTGAATTTAAAAAGATTTTAACGCAATCATGACAGTTAATTTAATTGTAAATTGCTTATGAATTCAACAAAGAATTTTATTGGAAAATTGTTTAAACATTGCTTGGGTGCTGATCATAGACACTAGTTGTTGCTCGCGACTTCGCCCGTGTGAATTAAAAAAATAATAAAATATGCAACAATGTTACTTACAAATAAATTACCTTTCTAATTGTGAAAGTATTTTTGAAAACGGCCCAGTAATTTTTACGCGAATCGAGTATATACAAATCTTTACAACATCAACAAAAAAATAAAAAAATAATAATGTTTAATCCTTATCAACACTATACTTATGACTCAAAAAAGTAATTAAACACAAAATAATGCAAAATGTAACTAATAAAAAAGAAAAAAAAAGAAGTATTTAAAATAAGCGTTGCAATGCTGACTGGATTGACAATACCTATATATATAAACGTAGATAACATACCTATAGCCATTAAGTATACAAGAATTAAGTTAAGATAATATTCTCATACGTGACTTATGCGTAGTTCGGTCACGTACCTCTAGAGAACAATACAAAAAGTTAGGTTTTATCTACAAGAGCATCAGAGGGTAGGCGTTCGATCCGTCTCGATTGTGCGCCCCCTGGCGGACAGATAATAAAATGTTTACTGCACAGTTATCAGAAGGGATTGGTCTGCAGTCTAGACCGGTAGGTATCGATTAGCAACTACTTAAAATTCAAACTGCATTCTACAACTTTTTTTAATAATTGGTTTATAGTTGATTGCATCTGTCACTTTTAGATAATAATGCGGTAAATGGAAAACATTTTTACTTTCAATAGCTTCTGCCTTATTATAGAAAAGTAACGAAATTTAATCTTATATAATTTATAAACATAATTTGAGATCAAGTTTTTTTATAAATTAAATCAGTTTAGGTAAATTTACGCAATTAGTTACAGTAGAATGTAACCCGTTAAGCCGTCCATTTACAAGACGTCGATGTGCATCTCGACATCTGTCTGGACCTGAATATTAAGGTACATGGCCATCGGTCGGACACAAAGAGCCATTTGCTGCAATCGCTGGATTAATTGTCTAGATTAGAGGCGTCACTTGGACGGTTTAGTTGGATCTGCGAACTATCAGCGAACAACTATTGCCTAATTTACCAATGTTACAAATGGTGTCGTTAATAACTGGGTGTTCGAACATTATAGTAATAAATGATTAAATATAACCTTATTAGTAACATAGCTTTCGCCGGCAACTTCGTCCGTAAGGAATTAAAAAAAAACTAAATTGTCCGTGTGTTCTTACAGATAACGTAGCTTTTAAAGGAAGAATTTTTGAAATTAGCCCTGTAGTCTTCGAGTTATTTAAATACAAGAATACAAATCTCTCCTTTTTATAACATTAGTATTGATTAGGAAAATATAATATAGTTAGTAAGATAACTAAAATCTCATTTTTATCATATTTTACTAGATTTGCAAATTTTAATTAACTCGTTTCTGAAACATTTAAGTGCATTGTGCTAACATAAGTCATGAAGGTACACCCTCTTTAATCTACGGAAGATGTTGCGATGTTCATAAACAGCGATGCGCCATAAAATACCAAATGAAATAATTTCGCTAATAATAAAAGCGGCCCCGCGCAGTAAATACAAACATATCGTTTTCAAGCTACGTGCGTATTAGAAAGGTAACAGTTTGATAGTGTTTGGTCCAAGTCATAAGAAAACCTAAAATAGTATTTTAATTGTAATCACGTGATAAGTGATTTTTTTAGCGGATTTACAAAATGTTTGCATTAACTTTTAATTTCATTATCGTCTCAACATGGCAAAGAATAATAATATAATAATTACTTACTATTTTTGTGTATCTAGTGTTGTACTAACATTTATTTATAGACGAAGCTATTCACTTTATCTATGCCTCTATTAAAAGCAAGTTTTAAAAATTATTTCGGTATGCATTTTATTGTTTGGTAAAAAAAATTAAGTTCAAAGTTGATTCTTATTGGTTATCACAAAAACGCTGTTCGCTTGTAACTTGGAGAGAAGATCGGTCTTGGAATAGGCGTGTAAAAAGCCGGGGCGCAATGCATGCCAATTCGTCCACCGGACAGCGCCGGACGCTACACCGCCCTTATATTGGGTACGGTTAGCAGATTCATTCTAACCTCAAAAAGTACAAGCTAGTGTCAAATATTTTCTTCAATAATAAACATGAATAGTTATGACTATTTCAGTGATGGAAAATATTGTGTTAAGATATTTACTTGGCAACTACATCTTTGATGTTTTGCCAATAATAATTTATTACTTTTTAATTTAAAAAAAACGTAGAAAAACGCACCCATTCGGCTCAATAAATGAACATCTTTATTAAATGAACATTAGTTAATTTTATAAAAGAACGGTCAGTTTTGTTGACTGTACATCGACCGGGCGGCGTGACCGGTGTGTGAATCAAGGCGATCCGAGCCCAGTTTCAATTTGCCCCTCGCCCCCTGCGCCCCACAAGGTGTCGGGGTGCATCCTGCCCCTGGGATACACTATTTTGCAACTTAGCCTCTTTAAAAAAGACGACACGACGTGGGGCTCTTTTATACCGACTGCCGTACGTCGAGGGATCTGATTTCAGGATTTTGCATGCGATTTTTGAGTAACGTGTGCGAACATAAATCTTTTTTTTAGTTTGTTTTGAAATGTAGAACTAGACTGGACAACTTCATTGCATATACACGTTATAATTGGAAGGAAAAGTGAGAAAAAAGTCACTTATGACGTTTAAGAACATTTTAAGAAGGGAGAACACATTTAGAATACGAACAAATGAAGTGATTTTTTTTATTACTCTCTGAATGACATGAACTGGGCTCTACCGATCTTGTATTTCTTAAAATGTATGAAAGTTGATAAAATATCCAGCGCAGATAAAATATTGCATCATTGACGCCGGAATATATTTCCAACAAATCGAATGTAAATTCCTATTTATCGATAGACCTGCAACGTATTTGGGAGCGGGGCGTAAATTGTCCCCGTACTGGAAATATGAAATATTCTCACGGCGATGGCAAACTGAATATTTTCCTTTCGCCGATGACGTCAACGAAACTTGCTGATTTTGAGCAGTTACTTCAAATAGATTTTATTTTTAGCTTTATAAAGATGGAAAAGATACACCATATAGAAATAAATTATTGGAAGTATATACGAAATGTCTAATTTTAATTTGTGGCGTGCATGAAAATTTTACGATTGCATTGTCGACTTGTATCATGAAACAGTAGCGGGCTTCCGCGATACTGGGACTAGCGATCGATCTTCGTCGTCCGACGAGATTTACGAGCGTTGCCGTCGTATTGCCGGCCCGGCTTGACACTCGCAGCTGACGCGTGCGTGCCGCCGGCAATGTACTGGCAGGTGCACAGATTGCATCAGATTTATAGCGACGCTCACGTGTGACGTAATATTAGCCGTTAGTTTCAAATTACTCGAGTTCTAATAGTTTTTAAATTTTTTAACAAATGGCGTTATTCTTTTGTTTATATTACATTTTTTTTAAAGCATAAAGACGTTGAATTTCGCGGTATAAGAAAAATAGATTCCCACTATTTTTTATTATAATGGGATAGAAAATAATAAAATTCCGTAACGAATGCATACGATAAAATCAGCATTCTCCGTACTTCCTGTGGATGCCCTCCCCATATTAACATAATGTCTATAATTTTAGTTTGATACAAAATAATAAGCGGCGAGGCTAGCGATGAACAAATTTAAATTATAGGTCGTGTAATTGCTCAGATTGAAGGGTTAAGGGAACGGACAACCTTCAACAAGTATTTTTTGTTCTTTATGGGGTTTGTTTTTATGGATTTTTACTTCAATAACTTTTTATTTTTACTATAAAGTTACGTTGGATAAATGTTTGCCATTTCAAATAACAAAATGTGGAAAGCTAAGCATTATTTGCAAACGGATATTCAGTTAACCAAAAAAGTGATATTGTTAAAATAAATGGTCTTATAAAAGCAACAAATGCAGCAATTACTTACATTTAATACGAACAGTGAAATAGCAATACAATATGCCTAGTTTGCAGAAATAGCCAAACAAAGTTAAATTGAAGCGATGAATTCAGTTGAAGCTTCGCAGAAGAAATTGAAAACGAAAATCTATTGTTAGCTATGAGAGCATTTAAAGTTCATATAAACAATACGATTGTTGAACTGCTGTTCATATTGAATAGTTGAAACGGATCGCTTGCGGGCGTTCGCGTAACGACTGTGGATTGTGGAACTGGGCCGAAGTTCCCTGAGCTACTGCCCCTTGTTTGATGTCGGAACACAGTTATTAAACTTCGGTTTTGTAAGTAAAAATGGAGCATTGCTACACGGTTGTCTTGTTGTTCGTCTAACTTGGTATTTTGTTTTAAAGCTATTATGATAATCTTGCAGTGCTAAGACTTGTATTGATTCTTCGTTGAAGTTTTAGCGTAAATTAGGTGTCTACAGACGTTCTTGGGTCATTTTGTATTGCATTTTAAGGAAGGCATTTACTTCTTATTTTGTTTTTCTTAAGTTCTACTGTTTCTTAGAATGTTTCAAAATATTTATTGAAATAGACTTACATAATGTATCTAATATGTTGAACACAAAAGTCTTCGAATCGTCGACATTCAAAAATCTTACACAACGAAGTTGGCATCCTTAATGAATAGAACTTTTTAAACTATTTGGAATACTCGATGTCAAAAGAAGCATTCTTATTCAAATTTGTCCAAAAGAAAGAAACGAAAATCGAAAGTTATCCAACTGGTAAACTATCAGGCGACAATGTTAACTTTGAGTTCATTCTTTTGTAGGTGTTTTGTCTTTTGTTAGGAAAGGTTAACAATGGGATTGTGACATTGCTGGAGATATTTATGAGTACTGTGAACCAACTTAAAAATGTATTTAGATGTATAAATATATCAGAATGATATGACTACAACAAACTCTTAGAAGAGTTATTTAATTTGGTAAAATTGTAGAGAATTAAAAAGTTAGTTTCTTAATAAGTTTTTAATGTTATTGCTTCTGCAGTTCAAAGTATAATTTTGCTAAGTTATAGCTAAAACTTTTATCTCGATCGATAGCAATAAAACATTGAGAAAACGTCATATTTAACGAGTTCTAAAATTTTATTGCTTTTCTAAATGTCTAATGAATTTTTAAACATATTCGTCATTTAATAATAAGCGAATAGAGAAAAAAGTTAACAAAAAAACGTAGACAATCTTCATAGAAAATAGAACATGATGAGTATAAAAAAAAGTTTAAAGGGAGTTATTACGTGCTCCAGTTATGGGACATAATTTACCCGGGACCGGCCGCGGACGATGGTGAGTTCATTTTTTAATCTATTTTAAAAATTCATCCGCTCGTGTGGAAGTGGTCCCATGTTGTACGCGTCCTTTGCTTAGGGAAGTGATCAATTCACCCATCATGTTTAGAGAGAATTAAAAAATTATCACCAAGATGTATTACGATTATAGTAAATTATCTTTTAAATCATTAACAACGTTTTTTTATAATTATATATCTTATCTGATAGTTTGTTAATAAGATATTTATTGATTTTAAATTAGGCTTCTTATTTTATTAGATATTTTAGATATATTAGTTTTAGATACAGACTATTCTTCAACCAAAAGAAACAAAATTAAATAGCATTAAAGAAGTAATTCATACTATTATAATAAAGCGTAAACACACACTTCTTTGTTGCCTAAGATGTCAGCAATAACAGCATATTTTTGAATAATTCTCTTTTTAATGAAAAGCCCTACACTTACGTCACACTTTAGGCTATATATTTTCACTCCATTAAACTTAGGGGTAAATATTTTGGATAAAAACCCTAATGTGGAAAAGAGACCCTAAGTTGCTGCCAACATCAAGGAAGTAATATTGCCAAGGTTTGTCATGTCATGTCATTTTGACATTTGTTATTGATAATTAGACAAATGTTAACAATAAAATAAAATTTTCATAATTTCATAAGGATGAAGCCGCACGGGAACAGCTAGTTGCTGATAAAATAAAGACTTTAAATCAAGTACAAATAGCTATGATAAAAGGAACAGAATAAAGCTCCATGAAAAATGTTTGAGCTCAACCCTTCAGGTGTGGGGGTCGCAGAGGTAGGGGAGGGTAGGAGGGTAATTAGTGGAAACGCTGCGACAATTTGTTCCTTGCGATACACCTGTCCGAATGTCGAGAAGCATCTCATTTAATCGTTGCCTCCACGAGTTTTGTTGTTATTTAATGGTGTTACATTGATTTACTTTATTTTTATATCGACATCGCGTTGTTTCAGATTTTTAGTATCCGGAAATTTATCTAGTATGATGTTTTTAATATTGTAATATTGTTAAAAAGAGTCGCATGTTTAACAATACTTATTTAAGTTAGACGGACAGATAGATATGTTTTAATGACCTTTTAAAAATCCTCTTAGAAATCAAAATCTTGGAAACATTTATGGTTACATTAATCTTACTAATATTTTAAATGTGAAAGTTTAGATGGATGGATGGATGTTTATTAGAGTTTGCAGCGTAAGGAGTGAACGAATCTCGTTGAAATTTTGGTATAGATATAGAGAAAATCTGGAAGAAACTAAGCTACTAACTTTTGTTCTTTTTTAAATACTGAGCAGACGGAGGCGCGGGCGAAAGCTAGTTGAAATATAATTGATAGACTATCTATGGAAATAACTTGAAATAGAAGAAAATGAATTAATATATCCTTATCCGATTGTGAAAAGCAATCTTTCAAAAGTAATTTGTGAAGATAGAACTTGGCAGAGGTACTCCGATGACCTCGAAAATAACCACAAGCACAATATAATCGTGATATACCAAGATAAAATAATTTTACACAACACGAATGAAATATTAAAGTCAAACAGCTATCACAAGGTTTTATTCTTCTTACTAAGAAAACTCCAATTTTGTATCTCATTGTGCATTCGCTTTGCTCTCAAATCATATTTTAGTTGTCGCTGAGCGCCGCGAGGTGGCGGGGCACAGCGGGGCGCACGGATTAATTTGATTTCGCGACAAACATTTTTTTATTATTGTTTTGAAATAGGCCTTTTGCTGTATCATAAGCTTTTGTGAAAAGAAACTATACATTTGCATTATATTGTAATCTATACTAATATAATAAAGCGTAAATGCACACTTCTTTGTTGCCTAAGATGTCAGCAATTACACCATATTTTTGAATGATTCTTTCTTTATTAAAAAGCCCTACACTAACGTCACGCTTTAGGCTATATATTTTCACGTAATTAAACTTAGGGAGTAAATATTTTGGATAAAAACCCTAATGTGGGAAAGAGATCATAAGTTTGCTGCCAACATCAAGGAATAAGATTGCCATGTTAGGTAATTGGTATTTTGACATTTGCAATTGAGAATTTGATAAATGTAAACAGTAAAATAAAGTTTTTACATTTACATGCGGATGAAGCCGCACGGGAATAGCTAGTTAATATTAAAATTTCATCTTGTTTGTACAAATTACTGTTTTTTTTGTCATTTCTTCACTAAGATACGTATAAAAACCATTTCTATTGCCAGAACAATGAATACAAAACGTCAACTGTAGGAACTCGATGCATTGTTGGACAGTTAAAAAATATTTAAACTTGTATAGCGACACGCCGCGGCCTGACCCGCGTCTGCATAGATAATGTTTGCATTGTTCCCTAACACTGTAGATGCCCTCTTAAGCAGACAATCCCTTATTGTGTAGATTTAAAGCATTCTTTTATTATTTTTATTAAAAAGATTCCTTTAAATGATCATGTGAGAGAACAGACAAACGCGTGTTGCTAACCGTTAACGCAATAAAAATGTTGAATTAACCTTTTCATAAAAATATGCCTCGATTGACACATATTGAAAAAAAAAAGTTACCCGTTGGTTTCATGTAACAAACAGCCTTTATCACGATGGACTTCCTAAATGAATTTAATATGATAATCTCATAGAAAAAAATCTTCTCCTAAACGTAAGGCTTAGTAAAATGCATTGATACAAGACAAACCGCGCTCTGCCTAACGCCTAGCGCCTAGCGCTCGGTCCGAGCCTCACGCCATGTGAAATATTGTTGATATTACTCGTAACTCTCTACAGCAATGTTTATTACTTTTTGTTTTCTTATAGCATCTTTGTACGAGGCATGTTGACATTGCAAGCTTTATCTAGAAACAATGTACCCAGTCTAAACATGACAGTTCTACAAATCATGCAGCCCTGCATAGTTTTACCAATTGTATTTATGTAAAAAGTATTTTGTGAATAGTTCAATATCCCATCATCATACCATATATTGCTATGAATAATTCGGACGTTGACTCCATGAATGAGGATTGTGCGAAAAAACATCCGTATAAAATGTCCATTACTTAACAATACGTAACAAAAAGCACAAAAGTCAGAGACGTTATAAATGAACGCAAAGCGAATCTTACGTTTCCACGGTTAGTGGCTTCCCTTCAGCATAAACACAATAACAATTTGAAACAAACGGAAGAGAAATACACAGCCATTAAGAGAAACGTGCCGTATCATGTTAAGATAGAAAACTTGGTATCAGCCTGCGAAGTTATTAAAGAGTCTCCAATATTTTATACAAGTGAAATCACCGTCTTACGGAGGGTCGTGAAACTTTCCGAGGACGATTCGTCGTAAAGTTGGGACGGAACAATAAATCAATGTGTCGAATAATTGCTCCTCATCGGAGCGACTCGGAAACTCTGAATCAAAAGTTACTAATCACCGGTTCTGTATTAATAAGGCGCGGGAGAAAATAAATTCCTCTGCGAAAGTTTTTGTACAAGTCCCGATTACGTTCCTCCGGGACAACGGCTACGGCGTTCTATCTCGCTTTTTTGTTTTATTTGAACTTGTACATTAAACTTTTATATATTCAACAACATATATCCTGGCTTCTAGGTCTCTGTGTTATAAGGACTAAATTTAAATTCTAAACAATTATTTTAAGAGCTAGAATTATCACGTATAATTCTAGAAACTGTAGACTATTTAATTGCAGAATATTGTTCTTTCCACAGATTCTTTACATCTTTTAATATTAAGGGTAACAGCAAAGTTATTTTAAGTATGTTCACACTTTAACGGTTAAAGTAATTAAGTAAATAGCCAACATGAAAAATTTTATATCAAAAGGCGAAATTATAGCAACTTTTTGAGTGATAAAACACAGAATTTTTTAATTATTGAGAAGTCGTATTTAAAAGTTTTATGCGCATTTTTAACATACGGTATTCATGAAGGCGTGCTATTGAAGATAGCACGTACATTTCATGGGAAAGAACTCGTTATTTTGCGTTCCTTTTCACGCTTTTTTCTATGTTTTTTGAAAACCAAGAAAATCCCTCATTACGCGCGAGACCTAGCGTCCTCTATTTTCTTTTTAATCAATCGTAAACGTCAAAGACACGTCGCCTTTCAGGCGGGGTGCAATTAAAAATTGCTTTGTACGGGAGCGGCGCGTGTGTCCTGGCCTTACGAGATTAACGCGCGAAAACGACTGCAGCTCCGGCCTTAATTAAATTTTAAATTTGAACGTTGATGGCCGCCGACAGCGCGGGAAACGACTGCCGAGTTAGACAGGTTTTTTTATATTTTTAATGAGGAATAGACCAGCGCCAATCTACATTAAATGCCTGTTTTACAGTAATCAGTCTATCGTGACTTTAAGCTGGGTACTGACCGACGTTATAAGATGTAATATAGCTCGTAACTTCAGTTTGTAGCAAGCTTTATGTAAGGGAAATATAGTTAATGTTAACTAACACTAGTTTCTTATTGTTCTGCAATGAATATTGATTTCCTTTATCGTTCTATTATTAAAATAAGTGATAAACAAGTAAATGTATAGTAAAACATATAATGTATGGACGCGGAGTGCTATGTAAATTCGCATCGTACGTGACGAGCGGATATGCTTCGGCACTCAGACATCTCTCAGACGTCTGTCGGGAGATAAAACCGTTTGAAACAATATGGAAAGCGTCGCCTACCGCCTAGCGCCCAGCCTACCTCATTCCCACGCACGTCGCATACTGTGCGTGAGTGTACACGATTTGCACACGGTACTTTCGAGAACGTAAGATTTTTACTTCTTCTATTTTAATGTACTCTATAACAGATGTATTTTATCTACTGACGCTACACTTTGCTGTTATGTATAGATTCTACAATTGTTCAAGTATGCTTATTGCGATAACTTGTAATTGGCCTTCATTTTTTTGTTTCTTTTATTATTATTTTTTTAAGCTAGCTGTAAGTTATCCGTAAATTAATAAAATAAAATAAAATAAAAAAAAATGCTAAAAGTATTAAGTATTATTCGTTATCAAACGAAAAATTCAATAGAAAACTCTATTTATTTTATTTAAATAAATGTTTTTTTCTCCTATTGAATTACAAAAGCACCACAAAATGTTGCACAACCTAAAAAAATGTTTTATTCGCATACATTTCATGCTTTGCAACGTAAATTCAGTATTTTCTTTTGACCCTTACATTTTCATATTCAAAACTGAAAAAAGGAGGCTGAAATTCAGGAACACTGCGCGCGCTGTAACACTGAATAGCGCACGTGCTATTCTAAAGCCTGTCGAAAGGGTGTACGCCTCGGGGCTATAATCGCTGCAAAAAACGTAAAAAAATACAGCTAATTTATAAAAACTTAAATCTATTAAATGTTTGTGTTGCTTATATGGATACCAATATTGGTTTGTATCTGTCTATCCGCAAAGCAGTTTGTTTCAAAGAGTCTTCGGTCATTTAAAAAGTCATATTTGATCTTTGACAGATTATATATAAGCCGCGCTTGCGATACGAAGTGTTGGAGATTCGTTTCAGAAAACACCCGTTAGTCAATTAAATATACAAACGTAAACACTTATTTCTTACGATAAGAAATTTAAGTAAAATAATTTTCGTATTCGGGTCATGTTATTACAATGTTTTTTTTTAACACAAGCTAGTTTAATTTACGGAAGCCTGATCCCCGCACGCGGCAGAACCAGGTCAAGATTCAACTTGTAGGTTCACTCTACGAACTAAAGTGTTGTTTTTTTAACGTAATTAGTGTTGCTAAGCCAACTTTTGTACCTCAAAGCCGGTGCTACAAACGATCGCGTAAACTGAAACCAACCTAGACCTAGACTTAGTATTTAATTTATAAATACGATGTTAAATGCTCTTAATTTTACTTACTGGAATTTGCTCTCTTTTACACCAAAATCCCTTTGTTTCCCTTTACTTCGATTTCTCGTTTCTCATATACTAAATATATGATCTAAGTTACAGAGATATCTAATTTAAGTAATTTATAATTATTTGTTCATTTTTAAAATTAAGTTACTGTAATACATTACGATACATTTTATACATGTTAACTCAAAAGTTGAACACAGTAAAATTTAATAAAGCCTAAAACGGCGCGGCAACTTTGCGTGTTTGTGTTCCGGCGGCGCGGCGCGTGTTTTAATTCACCCAGCGCCATCTGTCGCCGAGCTGCAGTTTCTCAACTTGGACTCGCAACAGACTTTATAATTTTCAGACAGTTCCGCGGCGACAGACTGTTCTCTTGTACTTTTTAAAGGATCACCTTGAATTCGGAGTAATATTTTGAATTTATTATCAACCTGCGCTAAGTTTATATTATAAAGCACCGTGAAGTATTTTCCTACTTTGTGTTAACTTTAGGCGGAAAATTTAGCTTCGTTTTACCATTTTTTTTACATTTTAACTGCTCTTTGTCTTAATATGTTAATTAGAAATTATGTACACAAAAATTTAATATCTGAATAAAATAATATTTAAGATAAATGAAACTTCAACATTTTAAATTAAAACTAGAGTTTTTAATTATTACTCAAGAAGTAAAAACGTTAAAGTGCGAGTTAAATCTCAAAGAGTATATATCTTGAATTGCAGAAAGGATTTCGACTTATCCACCACGACAGACAAATTCGAGTGCATTTTAAACTTACTTAGCTCTCTGATTTACTCCGAGAAGATATCTGTGTAAAAAGAGATTGTTAAAGTAAATTATTCAAGCGCTGCGGCGGCTAACTAAGTCTAATTAATTTAGTGCCGCGATCCCGAGGTCAAGATACGAGATAAGAATTGAATTATAGTTGAATTTTAAACCGCAGGGACGCGGCGGCGCTAGTGGCGCGGCGGCCGGCGCGCAATCATCGAATTACCGCAAAGCCAGTAACAGTCGCTGTAATCAGATG
>NW_013525916.1:331906-335053 GCF_000836215.1 Papilio polytes
CGGGGGGTTGTGACTCGATTATGCACTGATACGGTGTGATCGATGCAACAGATCCCACGCGGGGACTAATTGACAATTATTCTATTTATTACAAATTATTATTGTAATTGATATAGGGTAGCAAATGTAAACGCGAGCTCTGTAAGTAATATCTCTAGTTTCTTATAACTGGTATAGATGTTTCACGTCCGCTGAAGTGTTTTGTGTTAATGTACATGACACTCCGGGGAAGAAGTGGGCACCTATTTTGTCAAGATCCGTTCAGTCGTTTTAGCTCTAGACCGTTACAATGGTATTTACATACATAAAAACTCCTGCTTGTTTTTCAATCGGAAAAAAACAATAAATAACCATATTTGAAGTGTAGTTCGTTTGTGGCCATAAAGGAAAATAAAACTTCAATCTATCTATACTATTATAATAAAGCATAAACTCACACTTTCTTGTTGCCTAAGATGTCAGTAATGACAGCATATTTTTAAATAATTCTTTTTTTATAAAAAGCCCTACCCCTCCATCACGCTTTAGGCTATATATTTTCACGCCATTAAACTTAGGGGGTAAATATTTTAGATGAAAACCCTAATGTGGGAAAGAAACCATAAGTTGCTGCCAACATCCAGAAACAAAGATTGCTAAGGTTTGTCATGTCATGTCATTTTGACATTTGCTATTGATAATTTGACAAATGTAAACAATCCGCAAGCGAAACGGGAAAAGCTAGTAAGTAATAAAGTGAATAATCAAGACAATGTACAAATAGAAACAAACGTAGCATAGAAAGCGGGTTTCCCCTTTATCCGGGATCTAAGTCGTGCAGTATATCAGCGTGTTTAGACCTAGCGTTTAGTCAGGGGTGCGGTGCGACTGGATTACTGTAGATAACGTTGCTTTTAACTGTCTTTTAATGTACTGTACTGTTTATTTTAAAATACTTACTTGTTTAGTCAATTGTTTTACTAAACGGTAACTTCGTGTTGAATAAATTATTGACTCCTGACTCTCTTGACGCACACTGAGAGAGGAATTGCTTCTTAAATTCCGATGACATTGTTATTTAGTTATAGTTTTTTTTTCGTCTAATGTATATCTAAATTAAAGTAACATTAGTATGGGATTTACAAATATTTAGGCTTCGCTATTAACAACTGTGATATATTAAGTCATTAAATAAGCGACATTAAGTTTATTACAAGATTAAACGCCCCCTGAAACTTAACGTCTCGTCTCGGATTATCCCATGATAACGAGGCGACTAGTCCACTCCGTTTTCATTAATGTAACGGCTAGTTTTCTCGCTCTAATGGGCCATAAACATCCCCGCAAATAGAGTAGGAAGAAACCAAGTTCCGAGCAATAATCTTACCTCTACATAACCTCCGATCGGTGGGTTGTTCCGGACTACCTGGATGTGACATGCGGCAAACGTTGAAAGATTTTGTATTGTCGCTTCTAAAAGTTTTAAAGGTCTATGTGGAAAGTTTAGCTATAGCTATCGATATTTTTAGAGCGGGCGCACACCTTTGATGAAACTATCTCGGACTGTTGTGCGATAGTTTAATCAAAGGTGTACATGCGCTCTTAGTAATATAGAAATGCAATTGAATAAGGAAACATATTTTTTAGGACATCCCATAATTCTTTAAGCTTGCAGTTTTTGTTTCTATTTGACAATAGATCGAGATAAATAAAATTTTATAATCTTAATTGTCTCTTCCAGTGTATTACATAATTGTACCTATAAAGTGAGTTCTGGTCGAGATAATCTCGCGAATTTTACGCGTCTTTGATTACCACAACTATAATATCTCAGTAGTAAGGGATGACAATTTAAGTTGGCTTTTAAATTATTCCGGAACTGCACTTAAACGTAAAGCGGAAGCTTCATTTGCTGGGATTACATGGGGTCGTATATTTGATTACTTTATTTTTTAATTTATGTATAAGTTAGATGGTAAATAACAAGCAATTAAGTGATGATTTCATACGATAGGAATATTGCTTACATTATAAAAAAATCGATAGGTTAATACAAAAATTCTACGTTTTTTGTAAATCACTGGCTTTCGCCTTCGACTTCGTCCGCGTGATTTGAATAAAAGTAGGCAACCTATCTGTACTTCCAGACCATTCCTTACATCTATGCCAAATTTCATCAAGATCCTTTAAGCTTCATGTTCTAACAAACATACATCCATACAAACTCTCGCATTTAAAATATACATAAGATTCTTGTTTGCAAACTTTGTATAGACTTGAATGTATGTATTTTAAGAAATGCCTACATATTCCTTTCTGAGAATAATTAAGCGTGAACAATGGATGTGTCTAAGAGCACGAAATAAAAGTAAAATCACTTGGTAACATAGAGCTGAGACAATGGTTTCAACACAATGGAGCGACCTCAACGACCAAACGAGGTATGATCCGCAACGCACGCCAGGGGCGGACTTTCAATTTAACTTCTATACATTTTATCAATTTTAATCAACAAACTTAAAAAAATAACTACACAATATTGTTAACTGTACGTTTAATTAGGAGTTATAACTGCCATACACAATTAATTGGTCGCTTAGAGAAACATTTAGCTACACTAAGAGACTGCTAAGTGACCCTAATACGACATTGGGTACGGTAGTAAACTAAATCAAAGATAAACTTAGGAATAAACTGAGTATTGATACAATTATAGAGTAAATAATACAGCATCTTTATAAAAATACTAATTACTAGTCTTAGTAAAACCAGTATCCATCTATGAAACTATCCATGCAACCATTTGGTGTGCAGTGTGGGCGGATTAGAGGCTGGATAAACGTGCGTCCCCCGCGGCCACTGAGCCGTCGGATCTTTATTGACTATTACACTGATCTCTGCCGCCATCATCACAACGCTTAGTCGCCCCATTATCTGTACACTTTATATAATAGTATAATATAAACTAATAGATGTTAACGCATATTTTATAATACGTAACTAGGTTAAAAGCAGCATCGTTTTTTAAGTCTGCGAGTTATACTGCGAATATAAGAAATAGGAGGCTCAATTTTAGTCCCTTTCCTGTACCACCCTTTTTTTATAAGGAAAGGTTTGGATGGGAAAGTGTATTTGAAGGCAGAGGAGGCGCACAGGAAGGAGAAATAT
>NW_013525916.1:335140-356567 GCF_000836215.1 Papilio polytes
AAAAAAAAAACCTATTGTGTAACGTGTTTCACTTTTAAGCTATGTTGTTAAAAGTTGTCGAATTATTCTTCAATCTTCTCAAATATGAACAATATTGATTAACAATCAGGCGCTTTAAATTCTAAGTTCACTCTAGCATAATTCCAGATTTATTATACCTAAGTTTTACTACTAGGAGTCTAAGCTTCCAGGTTAACGTTAGGCGCCGGCTGCACGGAATTTGGTGGCTTTCTTTATAATAATATGTCAGCTTCATTTGTCACAAGACCTGGGGGAGGCAGTGTTAATAACCTGCCGCCGTGGCAACGCTCCAGGTTTTAGAATTTCGGACTGACGATTAAGAGATAAGAGATTAGCGGAACAACTAAATGTAGTTGTTAAATTAGTGAATATTTATATGAAAAAAAACGGACTGCTGAAGGAAGTATTTCTTCACTCATTTAAAAGATTTATTTTTCTAAAAGACCATTCGTTAATGTTTTGATTCAATAACTTTTTGAAATACTTTCCGAAATACGTAACTTGAGTTTTACTTAACAAAATAAATGTAAACTACAGAAGCCTAGTAATAATGACATAAAATAGTTAACGTATAAAATAAAAACGAGCCATCTGAAGAAATTAAACAGCTTCCCAACAACATAACCTCTATAAAAAAACCTCACACCAATGTATAGCCAACATGTGGTAATAAGGTTTATTACTAAAAGGTATCATTAAACAAATAATTCGTTGTTCAGGTAATCTAGACGCGACATCTTTTACCTTGCGCCAGCTCCGAATGCAGCCTATGAGGGCAATGTTACTATATGAGCTTGTGAAACAACCGGCTACAGATTTCAATTTAAGGATTTCATGAATCGAAATTGCTTTTGCCAGCAATCAATTGTATAAAATTGCCTGGAATATACTCTAATGTAAATAAATAATTGTTTTATTACATAATAATTATAGCTAGAAAAGTTTTAAAGTAATTCGATTCTCTTTGTGATAAAGAACCTATCTTACAATAGACAAAATAACGTGAAACTTTCACTAAATATTAATGGCTAGATGTTGCCCGCGACTTCGTTACTCACTGACAAGCTTTTTAATGTAGAAATAATTTTTGAAATCAGCCCAGTAGTGTTTGAGTTATTTTAATACATACAAAAATACAAAACAAACTTTTTTATAATGTTAAATAGACATGTTGTTAAATCTTATTCATTTGTTATACTTTTCGTGTGTTAATACTACTGAGTAAGAAGCAGTCATACGAAAGCTCCGTATTCGAAAGCGCGATTTGAATATTGCTTTATTTGCTAAAACTCGACATCGTAATGATATTATGCTAATTTATTTCACCTCAAGCACATAAACACAAACGGGAATTCGAATTAACTCGGTTAAAGTACAATTATATTCCAACTTTCTTCAGACAACTTTGATAGCGGTTATTTGGATTAACAACTCTATCGGTACTATCTAGGTCACCGGTTAAATACCTAGTACGAACGCCTCCTGCAAACCCGGAGAGAAATAAATTGTTGATGAACCCCCACACCCGGCAAGCTAACTAACCCTGACTCCTGCTTGTGAACAGACTTCACTTTTTAATTCGTTGGTAACTTCGACATATAACTGAAAAGGTATTAGTCTCCAAAACTCTCAGTTTGATGGTTTAAGATTGATTTATTTACATAAGTTTTTTCAAATACAACATTATAAAAACCAAAAGCCTGTCCCATAACTGGCTGATAGAGGCTCAGATAGCTTATAATTGACATCACTGACAGATAAGGGAATAAAATCCGATGTTTCCATCACTTATTCCACACGTTGGATTATCAGACAATTTACAATTTGGTGACCAAGGACCTAAATTAAATGATTCTGTATCGTACATTTGTAAATATGTTTACAATGCCATCTATTGGTCAGTTTTGTAAAACAGTGTATTTAATTTATCCTGAACGAAATAGCGATGACGCCAATTCAAAAGAACACAAGACAAGACAATCATATAATAACTTACATTTCTACTTATTTCACTGGATCATTTATAGTTAAAGGAAATTAGTCCTTTTCAAAAATACTCAAAAAGTTCTGTGTAAAGTTTTGAAATGTCTTATTTGTTAGAAGCAAAACAAAACGACTAGCGCCTAAAAGATTTATCACCGCCAACACATCGAGCGATCCCAATCTGTTAGCCTGCGCTCTAACCAAGATTGAGTGAACGTTCCTGACCTTACGCACCCACCGACAATTTGGATGTATTAAACCCTTTTTTATTTCCCCCGTACCTTCAAGGAAACACTTCAAACGGAACGTGAGTAGAAACGTTTCTTAAATTACTCTTTGAAATACCATAGACCTGCTCTTCTGTACATCTTTATCAACTGTCATATCTGAATTCACTTTCTTAAGCATTTTCTCTTTCACAGTATCCATTCACACATTCTTCAGTCTTTTTTTGTTACCTTTCATATTCAGTCATAATCCTTTCTTGTTTCTGTGATCTTCATCAGACCATCCTAACAGTTTGCTTCTCAAAATCTCTAACACTAGAAAAAAATTAAAACTACCTCGAATATGTACCTTCTCACCTTTCCAAATAACATGAGTAATAATCAATATCTATACTAACATCTAGAAATACTTCAAAACTACTGGGACGATTTCAATTATTTCACAATTAAAAAGCTACGTTATTAGTAACATAGGCTTTTTATACTATTTTAATGCAAACGGACGAAGTCACGAGCAACAGCTATTCTAAAATATCCTAAATTAAAAGTAACATGCACCTCTCATATCCAATAAAATTATAATAAAAAAATGTAGATACAATTTCTAAGAGAGAACATAAGAAATATTAACAAAGCAAGGCAAGTGATTTAATAATCGCAAAACCGCATTCCAGAAAACATCCCATTTGATCTGATATAATCGTTTTTAATAACCCGCTTTAGATGTTTCTACTGTCAATAAATCGGGCAGTAAACGGCAGAGCCTAGCCGGCGTTGGCGGTGGCTTAAACTTTTAATAGCTCTTGACGGCGAGAAAATGGGGTTGAACTACATTAAAAGTACTTTATCTCGATTCTTAGTCCACGAGCGTTGCTTAGGGCCGCAGTAATGTGCCGAAAGTAAGAGCCAGGAACCGTCTCTGGGTAAGTTGCAACGAGTTTAAAATCTTTATGACCTTGAAGGATGAAATGTCGTAATAAAAATTTATCCACGAAATTTCTATAGCTCTTGTGAAAATTTACGGAATCTATTTTGATAGAAAAATCTTTTTTAAAAACCTAATTATTGTTTACCTATGTTGAAATATGAATTGTTTGTAGTTAACAAGTCATTAAGAAAAGCTATGCTTAAATTCATTTTAATGCTTAGTCGCTTCTTTAAGGTAATAAGAAAAATAAAACGATAATCAAATTACTGAACATGATGTAGAAATAAACGTACTCATTATATCTACTTTGTGTCGTTGCACAATGTTGCCTTTTATGAGATTTATTAACATTACAAATACTAAAAGAGTGTAAAAAACAAATTACAGTCATCAAAACTAAACCTTATTACGTTATGTTAGACTTCTTTATCGAGTAATTCGATTTAAAACACAAATCCTTTAAAATTATAAGCCCAGTAGCGACATCTGTCGTAATCAATAAATGTTTCAAATTTGATTTTTAGAGTTCCGTGGTGTCGCAATAAAAAGATATCCTATTAAATTATACAAAATATTTTGACAACTACATCCTGCTTCGATATAATATAGTGTTTTAATTTTTATTATTTATGTTCGTGACAGTATTCATATTTTGTAGTTTATTAAAAATGGCTGCATAAAAATGGCTACTAAGAGCATCCTTTAGTTGAGTTTAGTTACTCTGAGTACGGCAGTCTATTACAATTATTTTGGTACTTTTGCACAAGCTAGGACTTTGAGATGATTTTTAAATGTCCGTTTAAAATGCGTTGTTACCTTATTGGGTTAGCTTTAGTTATAGGCGTAGCTAGCTACGGAACCCTATAACGTAACAACACACTTCTCTGTTTGTTTTCTTTTTTTAAATTGATTTAGCGTCAGACAAAACCCTCGTTTGACGCTCGATGCCATCTTATTTTTAAACTCGTTCTGAATCGGGTTTGTCATGTTGCGGACGCATTTGATTTAAGGCGATTCGAGTCATTAGTAACAGTCATTGGACATTAATTAAGATGCGTTCATTTTGGTCCTATCTTATTTTTGAAACGCTTTTTGTATTAACTCTGACGCGACTAGATTTGTGTCGATTTGCTTGAATAGATTTTTTAATGTATGTAGGACAAAAGTCGATGACCCTTCGGAATAATGAATTAGTTTGTCCATTTTATAACCTCTAGTTTGACAGAATTTCGTTCAAATTAAAGTTTTTCATTCGTTACTTTGTAACATGTTAAAATTCTGTATGTGCATATTTTAAGACATTGGTTAGATTGGACTTAATAATCGTAAGATTAATCTACACTCAGTTTATTTATATACTTTATTGTATTTATATACTTTTCAAATCATTTATCTTATTTGCTGGATAATTGCGGATTATCAGCAGTCATGTAGCAAGATATATGAAAGGACACAAAGCAACCGCAACCAACTGGTTGCGATCTACAAATGATTGTTACAAACAAGCGACATTTAACTTGCTTACACACTTATGTTATCCACTTAATTTACTTGAATAAAAATAAAATGGACAACGTGATATGTTAACTTAGTAGATTAAGAATGAAGTAACGTGTGTTGATCTGTAAACCCTTAAAAAATGCGTTAAGATGCTATTACTTATAAAGCCCGCTACATATAGCTAAATAGTTCAGTAACATTTGTCATTACTGTACCTTTGTACCAGGCTTAAATTATTTTATTCAAAATATTGCATTAAATAAAGTTTGAACTTGATGTGTCGCCATCTTAAAGCAATACCAGTTGCGCGGGCGCACGTGCTTTCATTTAATGACGGCCCGCGGCGGCGGTAGACGTCTGTTCATAAAATACTCGCTACCAAGATTGCAATATCATTATACCCTCGCAGATATGATCTACGTGTTCGATTATTCACAGCTCACAGTGGGAGACTGTTTAAAAGCTTTGCAACTGTATCACACGAGAGCAGTGAACTAGAGCAGTCGACAGTCCAGTACGGCTATTTGATTGTGCTATATGTGTTATCAGTATTGAACTATACTGCTCTGCTTCCGTCTTCATGTAAAATACCGTTGGTAACATCGATCACTATTAGCTCCTGGGTATAGTAAGCATAATTTATATAAAAAATAGATAAAACAGTGGAAGTCAACAATTTTGATATTAACATTATGTTATTCTACCAATTCAGTTCGCGATGTTTTTTAATTTCTTTTTCTGTATGATGTCTACGAAAATATTTCATACCAGTTGTCAAAGTAGGTGAGTTACGGGCGATGTTTAGTGTAGATTTAATATTTAATTAAGGGGCTAATACGTTCGTTTGGTCTGGTAACATTTAGTAAATAATTAAATCACTTTATTAATTTACTTAACAAAGTATAGAAGTATGTTATCTGAACAGGACACTTAAGGCAGCGTCGCTGTGAGGACAGGCGGTAGACAGCGCTGTCTTATCTCTCCGTGTTTGTTCCGATACGGAGACTTATCGACCAGAGATGTGATACATATCGCTTACAGGCTATGAAACCAGCGGAATTTATAATCTAATTATAAAAGATGTTAAGAATTATCTATACTAATATTATAAAGAGGAAAATTTGTTCATATGATTGTAATGAATAGGCTCAAAAACTACGGGGCCGTTTTAATAATTCTTTCACCGTTAGAAAGGTAATTTATCTGTGAGTAACATAGGCTATATTTTTCACTTTCGCGCAGACGGAGTCGCGGGCAAAAGCTAGTTTAACATTAAGCCACAATGTTAATAATAATGAAAGTTATTACTATTGATGTGAACTTTCAAAGTTAATATTTAACTATTTAAAGTCGACAAAGAGGAATGCTTTTAGATATGATTAAAAAAAAAACTATGTATATAAAGATCGATTTAGTCATTGACTTTCAACCTTAAAAATTAACTTTTTTGTAGTAAAATATATTACCTAGTTTTGTCTCATTTAAAATACAGACGACTACTGGATTGATTTTAATTTTTTTTTTTGGAATAATCGAAATTTAAAAGAAATTATTTCACACAGTTACTTCGCTCATTTCGTGGCCACACCCGTACATCTATATTGATCACCCACCATATAGTCTAATACGGGAATATCCGTTACGTTGAGACGTGTACAAATGGTGCATCTGAAATTGCCCAGCGGCCGATAGATAGCCTCAGCCCCCGACTATCATCGCCTGTAAATGATATCTGATATCGTACATCATTCCTTTGATTTATATCCACACCTCAAGGTAATTTACTTTTCACATGTACTGGATAAGATGAGAATATCTGATAAAGATGCATGAGAAATAACAAACATGGATAGGATATATTATCTGTGACGAAAGGATTGTGATAGTGAGGGAACCGAAATCAAAATTACTTCAGATAATTGTTATTTTTCTACTGTTATATTTTATTTTTTTTACTAAGATAAAATAGAAGCGAACCACACCGAGATTTGATTCAGATCTTTTTAATTATAAAAACCATCTAAGCTTCTTACTTACTAATATTATAAATGCGAAAGTTTAGATGGATGTTTGTTAGAGTTTGTAGCCTAAACGGCTAAATGGATCTCGATGAAATTTGGCATACTTTTGTTTTTTAATTCTATGCGAACGGAGTCTAGGATGAAAAGTAAGTAGTACATATTATTAGTGATTATAGGATTATAATTGAAGTTACTATAGATGGCGTATTAATTATATGCATGGTATATATGGTAATATTGCAAAGCAACGCTTTCAATTGGTTGCTCGGTTACTAAGTGAATCGTTCGTTTGTGCGGACATCGCTTCAATTAATGTTCAAACTCGTCTCAAACAAATTACAACCAATCATTTCGATGCTGTTTCATTTAGGGTCAAAGGACTGGGAAGTTTTTTAATTAGCTTTTAAACGAAATTAATCACAGAATAAAAGTAAGGTATTTTTACATTTCGATAATTATTACTATAAAATCTTACTATTTTTTGTTCGAAGGTATCTCCAGAATGACTCAATAATAGTCTGGAAAAACATATTGAGTTTAATACGGCTAAAAGCAAGTAATAATTATTTCACTAAAATCGTAAAGTCCTCTTCTAAATCTAACATCAATTTCGTGTTACTAATCGTTGAATACTAAACATCGTCCTTGCAAAAACAAGTCCTAGCACTGTTTATATTGAAACGTATACAACGACATCTGTGTCCAATTATAAACAAGCTTCATAAACGAAGTCTTTATAAGGCAGTCGTCAAAGAAAGCAATAAATCTATCGCAATGCGTGGGCGCAGAGCGGGCAACGCGCGTAATTAACTGCATTGCCCTCTTGATAGGTTGTAATCAATGAATACCAGAGTTATTTAAATTTAATTCGCCGCTTCCTGATCCAGTTGCCCATCCACTTCTATTGTTATAAGGTTCGAGACAAAACAGTAAAAGCTTTTTAACCTACTTAGGGTCTAAATCCCTATTCTTCTTAGAATTAAAAACCGTTAAATTACAAACCTCAATATGTATTATGCAAATTTAGCACCGTTTAAGAACGTTAAAGCTCCAAGATTAGCTCGCATCATATTTCTTGATCAAATACGAATTCATTTATTCGGTAAGTAGGTCACCGTACTTTTACGCGTCAAATTTGCGAATGAGTAATGGTTGAGGCGACGTTTAGTAAAGACCACTGATTAGAATGAGCCCCAAGGAACGCCTCTACACATCTGAAAGAGGAACGTTTTATTACTTTTATATGTTATATACAGAAAGATCTAAATGAAATAAAACAAAAGTATTTAATTAAATTATCCTCAAGGACTACATATAATATTTAAAAATGCAGTTAAAAGCGAAGGAAATGCAAGGTAAAATTCTGCGCATTTTCCTTTCGAGTGCAGATCAACGAGGCGGGCGTTAGACACCTTGTTCTTGCAAACAATAGCGCGCAGACAAAGGCAAGGAGTCGAGCATGATGACTGGCTGTACACCTACGGAATTAACTCGCCACTAATCAATTAAATGCTAAGAATCTTATTCAAATTCAATACTAATTGATTCTACAGTCTACAACGAAGCAATTATCCCTACTTTTTGTGGTACTTTTTTTCGTTAAATTCGGATAATTACCAGTACAAGAGGATTACCAGAATTGCATTTGCAATTTATTAATGATTTTTACCTTTTCATTTTTGCGTAAATCCTTGGTATTTTTCATCCGGAATTAACAACTACTGGGTTTTAATAGCATACAAAAGAACGGATGATTCGGAAAAATAAATTGGGAACGGCGTGAAAATCCGACAAAGGATGAAAATCATTATATCCAAACAAATGAAATACAATCTCTCAATGAGTATACGTCTACGACCCGCAAAAAAACCCGTTAATTTGTATTTATAAATTACGAAGCATATCGTTTTAATTGCGAAACTGCATTGAAACAAAAAGGTGACGGTGAATTCGCTAAAAAAGGGAAATTCAATTACAAAAAACTCGATCGTTAAAAGCAGATTCGAGTGCGATTAAAAAAGTGTCGCGGTCGACTGCTACACGGTACACGATTTGTGGGACAAAGATATAAACAAAACATAGAAAAAAATATTTAACATAATTTTTCTGATACTCCCAAATCTATCTTATAAACGCTACTGGCTTGTCGTATACCACTTTATTGACTGTTGTCGCATAACATCACTATGTTTATGTTTTATAATTAGCCCGCATTTTAAACTAATTCTGTGTACAAACCTCAAAGTCGATCAGATGTTTGAAAGTAGATTAATTACCGATCGCAAGATTTTCTTCGCGTTCAACTAACTATCTAATTAGCAAACTAACAACGGAACTTATCGACAGTCTTGTAAACTGAGAATCCCAGCCATCTACGAGATAATCTGAATGGAAGAAAAATAAAGAATTAATCATTAAAATTAAATAACATTGTATTCATATTCTGAAACTTTTTTTTCTTTTAACGGTTATAGGTCAGATTTTTATGGATGTAAAAATATAATATTTTTCTTACTCTAATTATTGAAGCGAGTCGCAATGAAATAGCAAAAAGCGTAAAACGTGCATTGCGTGGGCCAGTCTTGCTATAAACAAAGCGGCAGATGTGCTGGATGTGGCAAAAAGTCGCTGCAGTTACGCCACGGTAGGAAGAGTTATGAATATTTAGATATGGCAGAAATAAGCAACAGTTGGTAAATATATTGACCATAGATTTTAAATATAAGGAATAAGACTGATTGTCATCTTTAAATCTAGAGAAAAAATTACTTAAAAGCGTATCTGTAGAAAAAACAATAACCATAGTGACTTAAAAGATAAAAATGTCATCTTCACTTTAGTTTTTTTTACTTAAATTAACCAATTAATCTTATTATTAGTAAAGTTTTCTAATACTTGCGCATAAATATCCAAAAGCATGTCATTAGATGGGTAATTTAATTAAATGCCGTATCTAACAGTTCATGACTCTGTGTCGTTAGAACGTCCACAGTGACCATAGGAACCTTTTCTCGTTTATACGGCAATATTCGCGAGCAACGAGTGCTGATTCAATTTGCAATAGCGTTGCATTGTTTTGTTTCTCTGCAAGTGCTGTACTTACAGACTTTATGATGAATGCACGACTTTTAGATACAACTGTATGGGACTTGTAATACTGTCTGCTAGTGGAGTAAAATGATTTAATTTATGCATATTAAAAATATTATCTTTATCTAAATTTAGTTTAGGATTTCAATATAGTATTATATGCGTGTTACATAATTTCTTAAAGATTTTGTAATAAATAAACTATATGAATTATTTGCTTCTATAACAAATGATATTCAAGTAATTTGTCTATCTATCTAAAGCGTAAACACACACTTCTTTGTTGCCTAAGATGTCAGCAATTACACCATATTTCTTAATAACTATTTTTTTGATAAAAAGCCCTACTTACGTCATGCTTTAGGCTATGTTTTACGCCATTAAACTTAGGTGGTAAATGTTTTGAATAAAAACCCTAATGTGGGAGAGAGACCATAAGTTGCTACCAACATGAAGAAAACAAGATTGCCAAGTTTTGTCATGTCATGTCGTTTTGACATTTGAAATTGACAATTTAACATGTAAACAATAAAATAATTTGGAGGAAAAAGCTAGTACTTCTATACAAATGTAAATAAGTATTTTTTTATTTATTGAAATAACCCGACAACTACAGGGCAGAAATCAAAAATTCTTTCACTGCTTTAAGAAGCTACGCTATCACTGAGTAGCGTAGGGTTTTCTACTATTTTCAATGCCATGTTGCCACGTCGACGAAGTCGCAAAACAGCTAGTCTATTTAGATAACATTATTCCGGTGTAGTATTTTCATATGTTTTTACTTTTCTCGTGTTTATAAGTAGATATTGTTTATCCGTCAATTACCCGACATCGATTGTTGGCGGAAACAGAGCGAGGTCGATGGGTGCGTTACTCTGACTTTTATTAAGACGAACGGTTCTTGGTTAACTAGCGGTTTAATTGCCCATAAAGTGCGATATGACGCGCCCCTGAGAACATTTTGTTTTAGACTAAAATCACTAAGTAAATTTTTCTTTTATTAATTTCTAGATTTAGGATTAACTTTGTAGATTACCAGAACAAGTATTAAAATGGTCTTAATTATATTTTATAGAAAAATTAACCTATTTAGAACAATTTAGGTTAAAAACATTTTTAAAATTAGTTAACAATCAATTATTTTTATATAATTATTTTTAACGAGCTTTTGCCCGCGACTCCGTCCGCGTGGAATTAAAATAAATTGTAAGTAGCCTATGTGTTCTTCCAGACTATCAGAGGATACGGATTTTTCATCGAAATTTTCTTAGTCCGTTTCATCGCCAAATTTCATTGAAGTCCGTTTAGCCGTTTAGGCTACAAACTCTAACAAACATCGATCCATCCATCTAAACTTTCGCATTTATAATATTAGAACGATTAGTTAATTACAATCCAGGCAACGTCTTAAAAGGCGAAAAAAAAATATAGGTAATAAAAACCAAAACAAGTGAACGTAATAAAATCTGAAAAGATCGATTTCTCAGAACATGGATCGCTCATACGAACATAACATTAACAGCAATACGTTTTAATTAATTTTAATGCAAAATAATGCGGCATAAAATTAATCGGCCACATGAAATACACTAAAAGTAATATTTTTACGGCGCTTGCAATGGTATCGCTAAATTTAGCTGTCGTTCATTACAGCCTCGATTTATAAAACAAATTTATAAAGCTCGCTGTTTAATTACATCGTTAAAACTCGATAATAGAACAACATAGACTAAATTTTTCACTTTCATGCGGAGGAAGCCGCGGGTCTGTTACCCGTAGTATCTTACATATCTAGAACATATGAAGACTAGATAGTGTTAGGGATGTTTCTATCTTATTTATAGAAGGCTTTATAGCCAAGTATTTGCAAATAAGGGATCCATTATACGCTGGCTACGGTTACTAAGTCCCTATACGTTACTACACCGGCCGACTGATGTAATTTATGTTAAGAGCGGTCAAGGTAATCCTAGCTATTGTACAGTCACGCTATTTACCCTTTAAACCTCACTGAACACTAATTAACATCGTAAAAGAACTTAAAAATAACTTGGCGTATAAATAAAATTTATCTATAAAAATGTTAAGACAGTCCAAATATTTTGTTTAAAAAAATTGCTAGATCCTTTTATTAGTGTGCAAAGGTCGTCCTAAGAAGTAGTTGCTTTTGTGAATTACTTTTTGTAAGTGTTGTAAAAAAAAAAATTTATCATTAATAATTTTTGCAAATAAATTTTCAATAAAAATCGAAGCAAAGAGATCGTTACGCGCTCGACTGTGCTTTTATCCAACACTTATATTTAAAAAAAATAAAATAAAACTGCGCGTGAACTCAGCGCTATTTGTTAGCTGTAATGGTGTTTTAAAATAGCTCGAGCCGACGTTATTTTTACTCATTGCACTATTTTAAAAGCAACTTCGATTATTTTTGCACTCTAACGCGATGGAAAATTTTTCACCTTTAAATATAGGCAAAAGCTTTAATCAATGCGTTGAGTAAAATGTTTTTTGTTTAAAATCTCTCTGCAAATAATACTGTTTATTTTAATGAAACATTTAAATGTGTTTCCTTTACTAAAAACAGCCGAATACTGAAACGACATTTACGATAAAGAAACGCTAAAACTACGGATTCAATTAAAATTTTGACATTCGAATAACATAAGTATACAGCCGTTAGTTATCAAAATAGTCTTTAGAGTTTGTTTGTCACATTACGGGTTTGCTTCGTGATTTCTTTTATTTAGTTCACAAGGATTTTTGTAGAACTTTACTTTTTCTTTATAATCCTGTCCTAAGTCATGCTTTTCAACTAAAATAAACATTAGAAATATGAACTGAAATTATTCCTGTCAGTCATCCTAAATTAAAGATCGTAGTTACAACAAACGTTAACCAAATCCATTTCGGTACATAATCTGTTGAAATCGTAAGGACAAGCCCGTCAACTCACCAACTCACTCCTGACACCCGAATAAATTAGTTCTGCCCGCTAATTGTTATTCTAGGCACACTTCGAAACAATTCCTAGGCTTTATGCTAATGTCAAAGGCAAGTATTTACCGACGTTATCTCAGTGATGGATAGAGGGCGCTGTGAGCACGCGAACGTAAAAATGTTGGCCACAGTCCAGATATACTATCGGGATTTTAGAAACGGCTTAATAAATAAGGTTTGTTTTATTCATTAGTAAGCAATGTCGCGGTAATCCGCTAGCTATTGTCTTTCGTTGTTAGATCCTGATAGTATTTTTTCTTTGCAAATGAAATTTTATAGATTAATTCTGATTAAGATAGAGTGCCTCAGGTAAACGGTGTACTTTTATTTTTTGAGTACGTAAGTTAAGTACACATTTTAATGAATTTCACAAACTTTCAAAGGGACAAAATAAAAGTGGAAAGTTTTTAGTTTTTTAGTAATAAACAGAATAAATATTTGCTTTTACAAACTTGCTTAATTTATTAAAATTAATAAACCAAACCGTTAAATGTGTTCCAATCACAAACTTATTAAGTACTATTCGCAGAAAGGTATCCTTATTGTGGCTACTAAGTTTTTAACAATAAACTAAGAAACTAAAACAATAACATTTTTGTTTAAACAATACAGACTTTAAAGGTCAGATATATCTGCAATAAAGACAACCCCTTTCAAACGCAATACAAAGAAATCAGCACAAAGCTTCAAACACGTTAGATAATGCGAAGGAAGCCTTAATAAAATTTTCAGGCGCGCGAAAATTTACTTTCAGTAGTATCAGGGAGGCTTGGGCGGGCGGCAGTGTACGGAACGACGCCGCGTAGGGCGGGCGCGAGTCTACCGCCCAACTTCGAACTATCGCGCGTGTTGTGTGAATGCGGTAAACTGAATGAGGTTATTTAAAAAACTGACAAATAGCAACTGATACGTTTTATAACGGATGTATGTTTATTGTTTTGTGAAATCACTGTTTTCTTATAGGTGAGTATGGTAGAATATTTTTATGTCGAAATAAAATGTTTTTAAAATATTAATTAATATCCAATGTAATGTTTTTTTTGGGTAATTTACCGGTATTATTATTTGATATTTGGTAATAGTAATTTGAACTTGAAAGTTCATTGACAAGAAGCCAAACAATATGCCTAAAAGCTTGTATTGTATCCCTTCAATACAATGGGATATCTAAATTGAATTTTTACCTTTACTAATATTATAAAGTGAAAAGATTTCTATTTTTTTATGTATTGAAATAACTCAAAAAAGACTGGTCCGTTAGAAAGATAATTTATCTGGGAGTAACATAACATAATATTTTTTACTATATTTTAATTTCACGTCGGCGAAGTCGCGATCAACAGCTAGTATAATGTAAACTTGTAGAACTTGTAGTTAATAAAATAAGTAAATTATAACAATTGGCTAATGTCTTAACTTAGGTATTAATAATTTAAAAGATATTAACAAAACATTCCGAACAGGATGATAAATTGTTATTACAAATTACACAAAATATTATACTCGTATTTAATCAGGTGAATTCTAATAACTTAATTGACATTTTCGTGAATCTGGATAGTATAAAATCAATGTTTAATTTAAATCGCAAGTTAGCAATTCGTGCGTTAAACCCGTGTAATGTCGCGGGCCACCGCTAACGGTTGCAATCTTAATAAACATATGACTCATACGTCTTGCGACACTCTTTGATTTACTCTGTACGATTTTAACTTATGTGGTCAAAGTATGTTGAACTTGCATTATAAATATACTAGCCGTGCAACTTGGTGAATAAAACAAGTATATGTAACTTAGATATAAATTGAAAATTAATATTTGTAAATTTTACTAATATTATAAATATGATAGCTTGAATGAATAAATATTTGTTAGAGTTTTTAGCGTAAACTACTGAACGGATCTTGATGAAATTTGGCACAGATGTAGAATATTTTTTTTAAACTGTGCGGATGGAGTCGCGGATAAAAGTTAGTTGTTAATAATGTTGATAATGGGTGTCAAGAAATTCAAGTTGTTATACGACACATTTGTATTAAAATTAATTAAAATGCCTTATGACTTGTTATTTAAAAGTCATGTGGCTTTTATAGACATTTTTAGTTATGGAAAAAAGAATGAAAAGCCTTCGGGACTTTTGTATGTCACTTCGTACCATGTTTTTTGTTGTAGTAAAGTTAGTTGACTTGCGTAAGTGTTTACAAGGCGACTAGGGTGACCAGTAATGAGCAGTATTTCCTCGATGTTGGAGCAACACGCCGGCTAATTCGACCGCCACATTATGCCGTATTTGTATTCTCTTTTTTCCGGGACTCCTCGTAAATTATGGCGATAAATTGTCCCGGACACATTCCCGTTCCCCGGGATTAATTAAACCCTATAACTGTTCTGTTCTGCGTTGCTTTTATTATTTATTATGCATGTGTTAATTTTGTTTTGCTGACTTTACCGTGAAATGGCAATTAGATCAGCAGTTAATTAAATAAATTACCGTACAAATTGATTTGGTTTTGTGCCACAAGAAATTTATATAATAAACCGTATATGTGAATTTTACTAATATCATAAATGTGAAAGTTAAGATGTATGGATGGATGTTTGTTAGATTTTTCATACTTAAACTGAACGGATATCGATGAAATTTGGCAAATATGTAGGGGATAGTCTCGAAGAACACATAGGCTACTTTATTTTTATTTCCAGAGGAGGGAGTCGCAGGCGAAAGCTAGTCGAAAATAAATCTAAAATCATACTGACGTAATTTTAGTATCTTAGCTTAGACTTTTGAAGACCGAATTACAATTATTTTGAAATGCTTTAATCGTGTTAAAATAAACGTACTCTTATGTAGTAAAATAAAACTTCTCAATCGAGATATATAATTTACTCCGACTCCCAGCGTTGTATCAAGACATTTATATTTGCTACTAAATTATTATTGGTGACGTCAGCAGGAGCCGTATTTGTTGTTATTTATTGGGAAATATATCACTTCGCTCCACTTTCTCTGACAATCTCTATATTATTTTATCATATGGATAAAAACTTCTAGTTAGTTATACAAAGACTTTTAAAACGTTTCGTTTGTACTAAAAATTACAATCTATACATATAATAAAATTGGAGTGTCTGTTTGTAATATCAATGGAAAAATTCCAGATTTCAATTTTTTGTCTGTCTGTCCGCAAGCTGCATTTGTTAGGATAATCTCCGAAACGGGCGTTTTATAGACATCTTTCTTTTTCTTAATATTGCGTGGACAAACTCGCGGGCAACAGCTAGTTCTTAATAAAACTTGAGCAACCTGACGGAAATAATAACACAATAAATTCATGTTTAATAATTTAAATCTTTATTGTGATTGATGCGTTTTATGTTCGGAGCAAGTCTGTTGCAGGAACTTTGTTCCAGTTTAAAATAACTTACACCGCAGCGTTCCGACGTTTATTTTTTGAAGATATACATTCACATTTTTTTATTCATACATGAATAGTTTTAACTAAAGACGTATACAGGAAAACTATTTAGTTTAAAAACATTATTTTTGAACAATAATTAAGACAAACTCTATTTTTAATTAAGTAACTACTAAACCTAGGTGTTATTTAGTGGCCTCCCGATTTGAGAATACCTGGCTATCGTAATATTTGTTTCATATGCCCTAAGCCTACAGGAAAGATATTATGGAAGCATTTGTCATGTGAACACGTGCTGGAGAGTTTGATGGATCGACCCGCGGTAGACGGCCGCACTGTAACGACGTTTTTTATAGTTTTAAGGCTTTTTTGAAGTAATATTTAGTGTATAACTTTAATATTTAGAGAAAAATCTGTTAAAGTGTCGAAATTCTATTCATTTTAGTATAATTTAGTCGATAATTTTGCTATTACAAATAATCGTAAACAGATTTATTGTCTGTCATTTTATTATCATACACTTTTGTATAGAAAGAGCAAATAATAATTTAAAAAGCAAACTTATGCGTAGTTTTCCCGTAAATAAATGTCTATTTCCTGCCATTCCGCCAAAAAGTTTTCATTGTTACAGAATTAATAAGGTACTTGTTCATTGTAACAATGAATAATGTCAAGTGTTTGTCCACAAAAAGATTAAAGAGTGAATTAATTGCGAGGTGGAACAATGGGGCGATGGCTGGCGGCCAACGAGCCTGCCGACTGCCGAATGTCGAGAGCGGCGTGCTAATTGAAGGACATTGATGTAGGTCAGTGGACGAGGAAACATTTTAATTGACTCTAAGAATTATCATTTTATTATATCTTTAAATAACCACTGCCACTCTTGGTCCACTCAAACACAGGAAGCGATCACCCAAAACGTCGTTTAGTTTAAAGTATGAGAAATCTACGGGACTGTCATGTTGACTCTCAAAGAAAGCCACGATGAAAATTTAAATGAGAAATTCAAGATTTTTTTTAAATCTTAAAACATTCATTATGTTTACTAGACGTAGCGTCGTCTTCAAGAGCACCTTCTAGAAGCAGATGTATATCTTTTTAAAAGGCTGCCATAGCCTGTCTTAAAAATTCTTCCAGTCTTGCAAATGAAAGGCGTGGCTGATGACCTCGGTGTTCGCGACGTTCGTTTGTTTTTTAAAAATGTTATCTTTAAAGCGGGCGCACACCTATGACTAAACTGTCGAACGACTGTTGTGCGATTGGCGATTGTTTCGCAGCCAATTCAACTGTTTAGTTGCACAACTAAATATCGAGTAAACACACCTCCATATAAGCTCGTAGGAATCAAAAGTAATTGTGCGATAGTTTCAAAGGTCAAAGTCTAAGGATTGAAATCAAATTGAAATAGAAACCAATCAATGTTCTCAACTGTCGTATAATTAAACGTTAATATTGTACATAACTGCAATAACATAGGCGATTAGATGTCGCCCTGACATCGACATCGGCAATATTCAGTATCGGCCGCTGCGCAAACATCAGATATCTTTGTTTGTTTGTTTGTTCGCTGTGCTCCGTATCCGCGCAGCGCCGACAACTTGATGAATTGGATTTTGGAAAGCTATTCATGTTACGGAATACCAACTGATACGATATTTACTTACTACATTAGGGTACACGAGCTAGTAAAATAAGTTTGCTGGCATGTTAGCTACTGACATAATGATTATACACATGCAAACAGCTATCAAATATTGACATGCCAGTTGGCGTTTACACATGCCAGTGGGAAAGACGTGACAGTAACTGGTATACCAGTGTGCTAACTACTAGCATGTTTACTTCGAGCTATGTTTAGTTAACGATTTAGAAAGATCGAGAAATTTAAAATATCATGAACTTAAAAATAATGTTACTTCGTATTAAACTAAATGCAATCTTTTTCTACAAAATAATCATTAAAATTTATTATAGAAGTACTCTATTTATAATGATTAGAACAGAAATGTGCTACAAGTAACTTCTGATGAAATATGAGCACATAAATGTCTTGGAAAAATAATTCACAATATTTCATGTTTATTTTACACAGAATAAGAATCTTATTTCTCATTAAGTTTCGTTTGAATACATCTAGTGAGAATGTAACAATAAAACATTTTACTTATTTAAAAACTACTAGTTTTTACCCGCGACTTGGTTCGCACAATTGTTACATTCATGTAAGTAGTAACAAACAGCCGGCAAGGTTAACCATTTAAATCTTTAAAATAATATTTCATAATTTTAACTAAAAAGAACATCGTAAGTTCTTTTACGAGTTTGTGCTATCAGTATAAATCTTTCATTTAACACTCTCAGAGTTTAAATTCTCTTTACATGTTGAAGTTTTAATGACCCGGTCATTTGTCATAGCTTGGCCTAGTGACGTCACGTTAATTTTAAAAATAAAATTAAGATTGACTGAACTTGGAATATTTTTTTCGTAACTCTTGATTAGTTCACAAATTAATGATTTATCTTTGTTTGATTTTGATAGAGAGAAGTTAACCCATCTGATACCGTCAGTAGCTCACTATACGTCCCTACTAAGGGCTCGCAGTCTATCCTATGTTAAGGACGTGGCCATAGTCAACTTTTTAATGATTTTACGTAATTAATTACTGCGTTATTTTAATTTATAATTTCTTTTACATATACAGCATTTTTCATTATTTTGGGTTTTTTTTTTGTAAGGGAAAGCAGCAATATTTGATTGTGTAAACCTTGTAACAATAACATCCCTAAGGTTTTACCAACCGTGATCATACCAAAAATTAAATGGATTTTCCTCATCTACGGAATAAGCGAAGTTTTCCTGTGAAAGGAACGCGTTATGCATTTACAAGAGAATGGAAGTGGGAAAAAATATTTCAAATACACATTTTCAGCACGCCCTATGTAAGTTGCATTTCGATAGAATCCTTAGTGAACGCTACGATATTCAGTGTGCCATTACATGATTGAACTGTCGCGGTCTGATTCTGAACGCAGACAGCGGTACTGCGACGGTGTTCAAGCGATATTAAAACGATATCGCATTTATTTTGTAGTAAAAATTTTACTTATTCTACATTATTCTTCGCTATTTTTAATATAGGAATTGAATAATGGAATTTATAATTTTATGCTTCTATATTTAGGTATAGTTTAGTTAATAGTTAAAATTATAAAGCAAAAATGATGTCATACTTGTTAAAAAAATTATTAAGCCAATTAAAAATAATTATATAAGCTTCATTTGTTATTATTATATTTTCCTTTTTATTTCGTTTGAAGTCAGAATAGGGAGTTGAGTGTCGGTTGCTTTCATTACATATAGACGTGTGTAGTACATCACTCCCGGTGCGATAGCCGCTGATTATTTATTTAACAGCGTTTTTCAATTGTTACATATGCTACTGCTTGTTCTCGCTTATATATTCTTTTTTGCCATAAGCAAAACCATGCGAAACAATGAGTGACAACTGTATATCAGTAATCTCACTTTCTCAATATCTAACGCAACTTCTCTTTTTTCAAATGGTTTGATCGGTTACCCAACTAAATTTAATCTTGCAGTGTTTTTCGATATTTTTTTTTTCGAATTCCCTAACCTTAGTTTTACTCTAATTTAATATTTAATTAGAGTAAAACTAAGGTTAAATTTAATACCTAATTTAAGTCCCTTTCTCTTTACCACCCTTTTCTTATAAGAAGAGGTTGGGAAGAGGAAGTGGATTTGACGGCGGAGGAGATGCATAGGAAGGGGAAATATCCTCTTTATGTGCGTCTCCTCCTCCGTCGTATAAGGGTAGGCAACGCATCTGCAATTGCGGATGTCTATGGGCAGCGGTCGCTTCGCCATTTTGGCGGTTTCAGGTGGCCGCTTGCTCGTTTGCCACCTCATGTTATAAAAAAAAAAAACTCTGTTACCTTAGATCAACCTAACACCAGTGAATCACCAGGTCATTTAAAAATAAATGGAAATTTCAACCCATCATGTCTTTAACCAAATAGCACATTCTATTTCACATGCATCTTACGTAAGCATTGTTATTCCTTGTAGAGATTCTTAACATCAATAAAACTGTAATTCAATGTCATTCGATGTCCTCAATTGAACTCGTTGATATACGTTGAAACATCATGAGTTGAATACGCATTGAGCGGCACCTTTATCCAATATATGTGTGGACGTGATTCAAACGCGGCCGGGCAACTGTGTTACGCCACTTCGCTTAATGTCGTTATATGCCTTGTTTATACGAAGTGCTAGGCTTCATCCGCATGCAATTATAAAAACTTTATTTTATTGCTTACATTTGTCAAATTATCAATTGTAAATCTCAAAATTTAAATGCACAAATGACATTGCCTTTAACATTGTATACCCATGGTAATGCTTGCTTTCTTGATGTTGGCAGCTTGTAGTTTACGGACCCTTTCCCACATTAATGTTTTTTTTAAATTTACTTACCCCTCAAGTTTAATAGCATGAAAGTATATAGCATAAAGCATGTCGTAAGTGTAGGGCTTTTTATTAATAAGTAAAGATTATTATGTATTTATTCTCTTTTTAAATGTCCTCATGTTATAACGATCAATATTTTTATTTCTTGTTACAATAATTTGAGATGTAAAAACCAAGATTTTTTAATGAATTTGATCACAGACAGATCGTTATTTGTGATAAAAGTCAGTGTGCAGAAATGGTGCAAGCACACATACATCCAACACCCGCTGCATAATTTATGTAGACTCAAACGGAACGCATCTGGTTGCATACGATTGTGCACCCACAATGACGTCACTCTTTTGAATTGTAACACATCACGTTGCTTTCAGAAAAATCCCTTTTAAATTCCTATTTGTATAGCATCAATTAATTTTTAACATGTCTTAGTTCAGATTTAACTAAATTATTGCATAACAGTTGTGCGATTGTCTTTTGTTTCGCAGCCATTCAACTGTTTAGTTGCACAACTAAAAATCAGGTATGCACACCGCCGTATAAGCTCGTAGGAATCAAAGCGAGACTAAGTGTGCGATAGTTTAGTCAAAGAAGTGCGTGCACTCTAAGCGTGACTTTTCTCGTATTAAAAAATGTATAATATTGGTCTTATAATTGTGTTATTCCATACATCATCATCATCATCAGCTCACTATACGTCCCCACCGAGGGGCTCGGAGCCTACCCTAAATCAGGGTGATTAGGCCATAGTC
>NW_013525916.1:356941-384811 GCF_000836215.1 Papilio polytes
ACGTAATGCGGGTTTCAAATCCATTTGTCAATTACATAGTACATGCTCTGCAACATGTTACGCTCTAAGGTCTTGTTACATGTATTATATATCACATAACTACCTTTTGAATGTACATATATCTTATTAATATAAATGAAATGATCTCGATGGAATTTGTCATAGATGTAGGGCATGGTCTGAAATAATTCACAGGCTACTTAGTAAGGTTTTGTTATTTATATGAGGAAGTATTCGCGGGCGAAAGCTAGTGATATTATAAATTCAAAAGTTTGGATGGATGTTCGTTAGAGTTTGTAGTCTAAACTGCTAAACAGATCTCGATGAAATTTGGTTTAGATGTAGAATATACTTTGGAAGAACACATGCTACTTACTTAAGTTTTTTAATTCCGCGTTGAATGATTCGCGGGCCAAAACTAGTTATATAAACATAGTGAAGAAAGTGTCATTTTGAACTATTTCTAATTGCACTTTTTTAAGTTTTACTGTTTATAATGTATTTAAAATTAATGTGTTGTGTTAATAAATGCATCAACAAATAAACAAAAGTAAGATTTGACTGCAATCGATGTTAGGAACATACCTGGCACTACATTTAGGCCATAAATGGGTAACCGAGTTCCAGAAACATCGATATCTGTCGTATCTGTGCGACCTAGTGGCTCCCGCTTGATGAGTGAGCCCATTCACGTCGGGGGCACGTTGGAGGCACACTGGACGCACGTTGGAGGCACACTGGACGCACGCTGGGAGCACACTGGGGGCACACGTGCGGTTTGACCAATATTATAACCGTCAAGGCTATAGTTGGCACATCTGGCAAAGAGTATTATTGTTTTTAACGTGCCAACTCAAATGCTCGAATCGATATTCACCAATATATGTAATTGTATTGACTTGTAGTCATCTGTTGTTCAAAATTGAAAATGAAGAATATTCTTTTGTTTTTAAAAATAATTCTATGAACGTCTTTAACTATAGCTGTGAGGAATATTTTCAAAATAACAGTTTAAACGCCTTCTTCATTCTAAAACACGATAAAACCTAATATTAAACTGAACAATAGTAATTACATCTTTTAATTTAATGTACAATTCATATTTGTAAGCAAGTCTGAAATTATCTTGACAATTTGAGCAGTGGGTAGCAACAAGCATATCAGACATTGTGCCCAGCTCGTCCAAGCGTGAACTGTCGCCTGCAATACAGCGCTAAAAGGCTGCTTCCACGAATACGGACATCTGTTAAATTGCACAGTTTCTGTGAATTTCCAGATAAGTTTAATTCGTACGCTATCCTGTTATTTATACTATAAGCTATGAAGTTTATTTTGTCTTTAATAATTAAAGTTTTGATAGATTCTAACGTATTTAGTTTTAAATTCTTTTAACATATTTTGCAATGAAAACTTTGACATTTACCTAATGATCGAATACTTGTTGATTTACCCATATATTTTTTACGATTGGTTTGTCGCATTATGTCCAATTGTTTTTACATAAGAAAAGTGGGCAAACGAGCGGCGGTAAAACAGAGGTTAATTACGATTTCTTTGTTTACGATTGGAATTGTCAAATATTAAAATCTCGTGGGATATCGTCTTTAAAATTGCTTTCAAACATGAAAATAAAATCAATAAAACTTTTAAGCTTAGTTCGTCCTGGTTTCCTTGTGGTAATATATAACTGTGTTCCTAAGGGAAACAAGTTCCGTATCGGGGAAAAGTCAAGAACATTGCTTTCACTTGACCTTGAACTTTGTACTTTTATCTATATTTTCATCTTGTTTTACAAAACGTAAGTTCTAGAAACATTTCGCCTTTGCATTGATTTCCCAAGCGACCGCAATGCCGAACGACGGTTATCGAAGGATATTTTTTTGAAATATATTTACTTATTGCCCTTACTTTAATATTAAAAACCGATTAAATTCAACTAAATTAAAATACTATTTGACCTAACATTACCTATACGAAAAAATTACTTAAATAAAAGCAAAACTTTACCACGAAATCTTTTAGTAAACTAAATCATTTTTTAATAAATTCTACAAATTTATTTAATATATAATCTAAACAAACCTGGATGTCGTAATGTTTTTAAAGTTATTTGTATTTTTAATGTTTGCAAGTCAGAAAGTAACCTCTATACTGGTACGTTATGAGGTAGGGAGATATGATGTCATCCATCACGATATTACAAGCAGTCTCAGCTCGTATGGTTCTGCTGGACAAATATTTGGAGACACGACGGCGCTGCTCCACTGTCGCACGGCACGTCATTGCTGGAATTTTATACTAATTTGTACAAAAATAATAAATAATACTCTTTTATGTTAAGTTCACTAATAATAATAGGTATAACAAATTTTATTTAAGTATTTAAGTATTTATTTCAAGATTTTATTTAAGTTGAATAGTATGTAGGAATAAATTTTATTTGTCTTTTAGATTTATAGAGGAGAAAATATATATATTACGAATAAAAAAAAAGATTTTGGAAACATTGTCAGCCGAAGTAACTGCTGGTAATATCGAATGAATACAAAAATTACCAAAGCTGACACAATCGTGAGTCAATGGAAACTCGGAATCTCGTCTACGTTAGCGGGATCTAAAAATTTGGAATATCCCCTTTAAGTAATGTTATATTATTTTGGTTCATGTTTTTGGATCGTTTTATCGATGTCTTACAGCGAGGAACGACGAGCAATAGATTTGTCGAGTGTAGATTGTTAAAGATTTTATGAAAATGACAATTGTAGACTTTAGAAATAATAGACTTGTAATAATTGTAATACAATAATTTTAATTAGATTGCTGAATTACTTAAAGAAAACTAGAGAAGGAATCTTATTATTATAAATGCGAAAGTTTAGATGGACGGAAAAACACAGGCTCCTCACTTTTGTTTTTTTTTTCAATTCCATGCAGACAGAATCGCGTGCGAAAACTAGTTAATAATAAATACAATCCATTTGGTAGATTTTTATCTTTGCAAAAGAAACTTCAACATCTTAAGATAACTTATTTAAATACTTTCAAAATGACTTACAGCTTATTCAGTGTAGTTTCGTATTTTCTTTCGAGATTATAAAATAAATCCTTTGTTCGTGTTTCCGTACGCAGACCTACATATATTTAGAGCGGACTCGAAGCTTTCAAGAATCACCAAAACGTATCTAATATAGATTTATTTATTTAATCCTAAAACATTCTCAAGTCCTCGGCCTGTATAAATAGAAATACCATTCAGTTAATGTCTGAATAAACCGATTAGAAATAAATGCTTAATGGAATTGACTGATGTTGACTTCATCGTTGAGTTTCACACGTAGGTAGAACAATACACAGTGTAAGACAGTGCTATTTAACGCATACTGTCATCAAATATACGAAAAAGTATTCGAAATCTACAAACTAGTATGAGATTTTGCCCTTATCTGCATAGCAACCGCCATAAAAAAAGTTGACCTCGCCTTATTCTTCTTGTTCGATCAAACTGAAGTTCATACTATACTGTCTTGCTTTATTGTTCTACCCTCGTGTGAAACATAATTGTGGTGTGACAGATATAGAAGCGGGAAGCCATTGGCTTTAAGGGCTTTTGGCTTCGCTCTAAGAAACAATGCCAATACAATTCTATATTTGACTATGGAACAGGAATAACTTTTGTGTGCGAGTTTTCTTAGATCTGTGGTTAATTAAAAAAAAATGTTTTATTCCAATACAATGATTTTTAGTTTTACATTTAAAAGTTAATTAGTATGATAAATGAATTGAAAACATTTTTGTTACTGTGACAAAATTAAAAACTCTGTTTAAGATCGCCCGCACACCTCTAACTAAACTATCGCACAATTCTTTAGTCGCGCTTTGATTCCTATGAGATTATATGGAGGTGCGCATACTCGATCTTTAGTTATGCAACTAAACAGTTGAAGGCTGCGAAACAATAGACAATCGCACAACAGTCATGCGATAATTTAGTTTCAGTAGTGATATGTTACTAAAAATGTTTCTAGCATCAAATATAAATTAGCTATTTTAAAAAAGCATACGCTTTTCTGTCGATAATACCCCTATACAAAACATTTATTATAAAAACCAACAAAGCACATCCCTATTAAATTGCAACCGGATCTTCAAATATAAAAAACAACCAAAACCAAAAAACCGGGTCGTCTCGTATTAGCAAAATTTTCTGTTATTGCTGATTACTGTCATGTGATCGTTTTACTTTGGTTAGTGACGACCCATGGGGTAGAAAGCCCTAAAAACTATTATTTTTCGTATCGACAATGGGCGTACCTCATAGTGATGTGCAATCATATTACATTTATCGATAAATTTGTAAATACCTATTACTATCGTACAAAGCTAACAAACACTAAAATGTTTGAACTTTAGTATTTTTTGTAAAATTAACCTCAATCTTTACGTATTCCACGATAAGTTTTTCAGTATTAAAGAACGTTTCTACTTCTCAACATTACTACAATACCACAAAAGTTACACGTGTTTATTGCTCCTGTAATTCTGTCGTTATTATGTGCGTGTGTATGTTAAAAATTAAAGTTAATTGTTCGGTTATGGGGTTACGTAATTGTTTTAACTGAAAACTTTACCGCAGTATTCATAAACACTGATTATTATCGTATTACTACGAAATATTAATTCTATTTTACTTAAGAGATTTAAAATTACATTTAAAACATTTACATTATTTGCGAAAATAAATACTGTTTGAAATTATTTCCTTAATCTGAAATTACATACGATTTAATACAATTAAAAAAAATCTATCGATATAAAAACATCGATATGTTTCAATCACTGGCCGAGGCGTCAGGGATGAGCCAAATTGATTTTAACACAATAACGAGCAGTCGCGCTCCCCGTTGAATGGCCGACCCCTATTTGTTGGCGCGATGACACACGGGGCCATCCATCATTCGCGCCTTTATGGGGTACAGACTGTCACCCGGCTTTAAGTCGGCCGATAATTTGTAGAAATAAGGCCATGGATGCACTCGGACACGCGGCGTTACTCCTGTAATTGTAACTTATATGTAGCTTTATGTCCGTGTTAGCCCGCGGCATCGTATGTCATATGATACTTCAGATTTTGTTTTATGTCTGTGCCAAATTTTAATACGATTTGTAGAACCACTGGCGGCATAATCAAGTAAACGTGATAAATCAAAATAAATGTATCCCACGGCAACCGTAACTATTTCCGGGATCAAAAGTAGCAGACTTCCTCTTCAGACTGTCCTCTACATCTATGCCAAATTTTATCCAGATCCACTCAGCCGTTTAAGCTGCAAACATCCATCCATCCATCCATTTATAAACGCATTTATAATGTCAACAAGAAGTATGATAAATCATAAAATATAAGAATAGTTTGTAATTATTCAATAAACAAATATTGTAACAAACATGATTAAATGACTTTCATTCGTCCGACATTAATTTACAAATATTTAAGAATGATTTTATTAAAAGAAATAAATTAATATTTAACAGAAAATAAAGGATTTTTTATTAAATGTCCATTCATTTTAAATACAAAAATCTATTTTGGTATTTATAATTACCTCAAATAAAAGTATTCCAAGAATTTACAAAATGTTTAAATTATAAAATTAATAAAACACTTCATTTTAAAAATTGTATTTTTTAAATAAAATACAAAAATGTTAAATAATTTTCATTCATTGGGATATCAAATAACAATAGAATTAAAAATGATTTTATTTTTAAATGCTGCTTCATTTTTCAATTCAAAAATCTTTTTCATTTTAAAAATTGACAAATTATTTTTAGTGCTATTAATTTTAAATGCGTCTTAATTTTAATTTCTATTTCTTTTTCAATTCAAAATATTTTTAATAATCTATTTTCTTAAATAAAAAATATTTTACATTCATTTGAAATTACATGGTAAAATGAACATTTTAATTTTAGGTTTACTAACAGTTATCCAATATGGACCTACCCAATGTTTGTAAACAAACATTTTGCACGCTTTGTTCACATTACAAGTATTATAATAGTTAATTCGTTTGATAGTTTAGGAATCTAGTAACACAAATAAAACATACCTAACACGTGGATTCAAATAAATCAAAAGTAAGTTCATCTAAATTTTCGCATAATAGAAAATAAAGTCAACGTCATTGAAACCAAAATCTACCACAACACAGTTTTAACTTTTACCTCTCGTAGTAATACAAAAGACGTTTCGTTTATTAAATCACCATATGATAAAATAACTACAAAAAATAATGAGTAAAAATATAAACCATGTCCATACTTTTTAAATGACAAAACATTTGGCAATCTGCCAGCTATTATTATTTCAACTGCAATTTTTAACTAATTATAAAATTTAAATCGTTCGAAAACTTTCTAATGAACATTTCAACAAATGCTATTTAAATTGTCATCTGCCGTCGACGTTTTTTTCACCAGTCTTTCCCCTGTCCCCTTTGAAAGTATCCACCAAATTACAATAATTTGTAGTTCACAATGAAACGTAACTATTTATGTTCCACAGACCCTTTGCCGTGCAAAGTTACATTTTGTAAATTACCCAGCGTCTGCCAAAACACAATAGAGCCCCTCATACGAGCTCCATTATAAAAGACCCTAAAATTATGTTACAATTTTGATATGATTTCGAAGCGTTATTATACGTAGAATAAAACAGGAATACAAGAATAAAAATCGGGCCATTACGAAGTTGTAAGAAAAATATGACGTCACAACTGAGTAGGCAAACAACACAGAGATTAACACCAAGTTCCATTTTTAAAATCACTTAAAAAAATAAATTGAACACTTTTGTTGAAAAATAGTATTAAAAAGCTAACAATGTATTTAATTAAAATACCATAGATAAGATATTCTGTCGTTGCATTCGGTTTTCATTTTTATTAACGCCTTAAATCTGCCGATTTTACTGATTAAATTCAGGATTATCCCCGGCCGTATACGATGCCCTAAGATTATTGTCACCCCATTAATCTGCTGCGTGTTTAATTAGATTAACTTCATTTTACACAATACTTAGATAATCTTCAAACGAATTTGAACTCTTTGGTAGTATAATTAGTATCTACATTAGCTTTGCTATACTTTGTATTGTTATTTTAGGGTTTGTATAGACAAGGAGTAACAGGATTAAGATTGTTGGTAATTTTGATTTAATTTGAGGTTAAGTTTAAATATTTAACATCTAGGAATTAAACTAGGTACATATTTCTTCTATAGGTACTTACATTGTAAAGAGGAAAGATTTGTATTTTTGTATGTATTGAAATAACTCAAAAACTACTGGGTGGATTTTAAAAATTCCTTCACCGTTAGAAAGGTAATTTATCTGTGAGTAACATAGGCTAGTTGTTATTATTTTGAACCCTCCATATTATTGTAGATTAATACTTATGAAACCAATCAGGTAAGAAATTCGATTATATATAAAAGTTAGGTAATAATAGTCGAGGGACTTCTCAAAGAAATTAGCCGAACTCCCCTTATATTAGCAAGTATTAACAAAAGAAGGGAAATGCAACATGAAGCAAGTCCCCCATATAATCATCCGACTTACGTATTGAGGTAATTTCAATCCGGTTCCTTAAATTGAGAATATTATGTTACAAAGCTACAGAAAAGATAAATTTAAATATGCCAAAAGGGTCGACGTCAATGTTAGAAAATTATTATCCAAGAATGGTTTGATTAATGTTTTTAGAATTTGTCACTCACCAAAAAATACTATAGTGTGTTAAAATTACTAAGAAAATTGTTCACTTAAATATGTAATTAAAATTTTGTTTAAAATGAACTCCATAAAAAATTGATATTTTTAATGTGAATTTTTATAATAATTTACTTCTAAGTTCAACCAAATCCGAATTTACATTCATTATTGCGTCTTTACTAAATTGGGACTGTTATTACAAAACTCTGATAAGAGATGGCGCTAGTGGTAACATATTTGGTATTTAATTACAAGATAACTGCTTGAATACGTAGCAAAAAAACTAGTGACTTTTTAATTTATATATTTGAAGCTGAACAACAACTCAAATAACTCAAAAGACAACGAGCTAGCATAGAAATAAAAATAAAGATATCCACTTATGGCCAAGACTATGGTACCCTAAGGGTACAATCAGGAGCCGGGCGACGCCTCACGACCAATTAGCGGAGCCATACCAGACATCGCGCCGCATAAATACTACCAAACAGCTATGTTCCTCGCTTGTTTTAATGGCCTTTCCTAGACATACCCTTAAAAGTTTGTTACACTCATAGACAAGCTAGTTACACTGACATTTAATGTCTCATCTGATCTCACTTAGCAGTAGTTAAAATACTCCTTTAGGATTTATTTCTTAGTAATATTATAAATGCGAAAGTATAGATGGATGGATGGTTAGAGTAGCCGAAACTCCTAAACAAAATCTATTAAATTTCACATAAAGGAAGTTCTATTAAATTAGTGTGGGAGAAAACATAGGCTACTTATTTTTGTTTTTTTAAATCCCACGTGAACGGAGCCGCTGTCCAAAGTAGCAATTGTTTTTTTGCCTAATATATATCTGATGTAGCTAGTGATATTTGGCACTAGGTTTTAAAATATTTGAAATAATTTATTTGAATTCTTTTACGTTAACTTATTAAAAAAACTACAAACATCAAAAGGTAATAAAAATAACTCAGAAATCGCCTAGCCTGTACAGTACACACGCAGTGAATAGGGGCCATTACCTTCTATGGAATCTCGGAACAGCGCGGAATAAGGTCATCTTTTACCAAGAAAAAAATAGTCTAGTTTTAATGAAAGCCTTTTCGACTTTTGCTTTAGAGGTTTTAACGTTTCACGTCAAAAGGCGAAAATACGATTTAAATTTATCCTTTCCTTTACTTTCTGTATATCTGAACCTGTACGGAATTCAACTAATTATCAAAATATCATGTTAACATTTATAATTTAAACAAATGTTTGGTTATGTCGGTTTTTATAAAAAAAAATTAAATGCTTTGATATTTAACAAAACCGACTTTTCTTGATCTTCAATCAGAATACACCAATTTATCTAAATGTTTTCATGTTAACTTCGTATCAAAACTTAGATGGATGTTTGTTAGAGTTGGTAGAATAAACTGCTGAAGGGATTTCGATAAAATTTTCCATAGACATAGAACATAATCTGGGGGAAAACATAGACTCCTTTTTTTAGACGAAAGCTATTTTAAAATAATTGTTATTCATTGCTAAGTCTTGCAACTGATTAGAATTCGTTATTTCTAAATAATGTAGCGTTAAGGAATTTAAGAAAAAATATGTTACAAACAGCAAAGAGTAACGAAGAAGAATGTAGAGTTTGAGTCGATTTATGTGTTCCGGAACGAAGGTTAATTAGTGCGTTTAGGCTGGCTATACACGATACTATTTTTATATCTACTTGATTACTTAATACTTGATTGACTAAATTAATATAGCAATTAGAATGAATAATATAAATATTAAAAAGTAATATAAAAATCTATGTTTTTATTGTTTACTAGCTTTCGCCCGCGACTCCGTTCAAGTGGAATTAAAAACAAAGTTAGTAGCCTACGTATTCTTCTAGATTCTCTACATCTATGGCAAATTTCATCGAGATCCGTTCAGCAGTTTAGGCTACAAACTCTAACAAACATCCATCTAAACTTTCGCATTTATAATATTAAGATTGAAAATCGTTAGAATTGTCATTACTGTAATGTTATCCGTACTACACAATATTTTTTTAATTATTTTAGTTCAGACATGATGAAACAATCAAAACTTATTTGAAATCCACGTGAATAGCTCGCCTTAACCACTGGTACGGTTTTTGCCGGCGTTTTAACAAAATTTATCGTTTTTCTTTTCGCTGCCGGATTCCGTCCGTTTGTTTGTGCCTTCACCTCACGTAGGTCAGTGCATTTGTTACGTTTCGACTAATGTTTTGCTTTCTTTACATTTTTCAGGTAAAACGGGCAACGTTTAACTTAGCGCCCTCATGCGTCACGAGTAATCGCGTACTTCCTTTTGCGTATATTTAGTTAGACAACGTTTACTACGGCTTTTTCCCAGCTACTTTAAACTTTCGTTAGTGTTTTTGGTTTGATAAGTTCATTAAATGCGTTTCTGAATTACGTAACTTGAGTTTTACTCTTTTGGAAATATCAACCAAACTTTAAAGAATCACTAGGACTGAAAATAGAAATGGTTCCTTCAGCAACCCAGCTTTAGACGTTGACGGTTATAATCTGTATTGTTTTTACAAACAGAATATAATGCGTGATAAATTGTACAAATATTTGTACAATTTTTATTAAGGAAATCTTTAATACCGGTCTAAAGTTAATTTAAAACAATCCCGTGCTTGATTGATAGCGTGTTCGTAATTTATAGCGGCTGCCGGCCCCCGAACGGCGCGCGACAAATTATGAATAACACTATTATGAGAGTATCGCACTATGGCGTTGATTTTGATTGATGGGAGACGTTTTGTTTGTACAATGCAACGCACAAACATGAACGTACCGGATTCTGTTCATTACGGGAATTTGTCGCTTTACTTAAAACTTACTAGTAACGTGACATTAAATCAATATACATTTCATAAAATTGCCAAGACTTATATGTTTACTGAGCGTGAGTCCTTTGACTAAATTATCGCACAACGATTGATTCCTATGAGCTTATATGGAAGTGTGCATACTAGATATTTAGTTGTGCAACTAAACAGTTGAATTTGCTGAAAAACAATCGACAATCGCACAACAATTATGCCTTATTCAAAGACTAGCTGTCCCCATGCGGCTTCATCCGCATGGACTATAAAAACTTTATTTTATTGTTTACATGTGTCAAATTCTCAATTGCAAATGACATGACAAAGCATAGCAACCTTGCTTCCTTGATGTTGGCAGCAACTTATGGTCTCTTTCCTAGATTAGGGTTTTATCCAAAATATTTACCCCTAAGTTTAATGGCGTAAAAATATACAGCCTAAAGCGTGACGTAAGTGTAGGGTCTTTTATTAAAAAAATAGTTATTCGAAAATATGCTGTAATTGCTGACATCTTAGGCAACAAAGAAGTGTGTGTTTACGCTTTATTATATTAGTATAGATGTCCACAGTATAGATGTGACTAGTGTGAATTTCATTTGAAGGTTGGTATACGATTTGCCGTTAAAAACAACTGAAACCCCTCAGCAAAGGGTTGATGTAAGATAATTTATATCCTTGTTGACGGGATAAGAAATTCCTGTCCATTCCACGCCTAGCCGCATACCATTTAGAATGGTTTCTGTTGCCATGCCATTTATTGTGTGAAATAATATTTTACTGTAATAAATAACTTTGTATTCGAATCGTTCGCTTTCACTTACAGTTAACTTGTTCAAATTATATCGTAGCGTTTATATACAAATGTTTGTAACCGATGCTTCGTGTTACAAAATGTTTCTTTGATTTTTGGGGAATTATTTAACTAAATGATTAAGCAGTGACAAATCCATAGGCTACCTCATCAAATTATCTTCTTCCTGTCATTCTAACTTAATAAAAATCTTTTTTTTTAATCTTATTAGTATTATAAATGGCAAAGTTTAGTTGGATGGATGTTTGTTAGAGTTTGTAGCTTAACCTGCTGAACGGATTACGATGCAATTTGGAATAGATGTAGAACATAGTCTGAAAGAACACATAGGCTACTTACTTTCGTTTTTTGTCAATTCCATCGAAGTCGTGGGCGAAAGCTAGTATATCTATACTATTATAATAAAGCATAAACACACACTTTGTAGCCTAAGATGTCAGTAATTACAGCATATTTCTTAATAATTCGTTTTTTAATAAAAATCCCTACACTATCGTCACGCTTTAGGCTATATAATTTAAAGCCAATATTTTGGATAAAAACCCTAATGTGGGAAAGAGACCATAAGTTGCTGCCAACATTAAGAAAATAAGATTGCCAAGGTGTGTCATATCATGTCAGTTTGACATTTGCAATTGATAATTTTATCCGGATGAAGTCGCACGGGAACAGCTAGTTTATAATAAGTCGTACAAAGCTAAAAACCTGCTTACAAATGTAAATATGTTTTAGCCTTATAATTTATTCGCGTAAGTAAAACATTTAGTGTAAGAGGCTTACTGGGTCAACCTTTTTGCGAAACAAGAATGCCACAAGAGGTCTTTGTATGGACGTTAATAAGGAAAGAGCAATCCATCAACTTGCAAGCTTTTTTCCTTTTAGTTGGGTAGACAGTATTTTGTAAAAGGTATATTTTCTACATTATGATAATTTTTTAGAACAATTTTTTATTTTCAATTAAGTTTGTTATACTATAAACAATGTTACTTCGATGTCCTATAAATAGATAATTAATCTGCGATTTTCATTCAAATTACTGAAATTGTCTAAGTAAAAGTTTTGCTATTGTATAGCTAATGTTTCGAGTTCAAAGATTCATTAATTTATTATTCTTCCGAAATGTATTGTGGAAACACAAAGCGTAATACGTGAAATCAGAACACATAACGAGAACAATAGAAAGTGGATGACGAGATGCGAAGACGGAGATAAATCATCTCCCGTCACCATGGCAACCGGCAAATAGGGGACGGAATTAGAAATAAATTTCATTCGATATGCAGGGATTCACCATTTCATTGGTGTATTCTAACATGAATGTGGTACGTCAGGTGTGAAAAATGGTGTCGGTTTACGGTAGACGAGTTTTTCAGCCGAGTAAGCAGTGCGTAACTGAATTACGCATTTTATGGCTCACCAACAAGGATTTCCGATATCATAGCTATCTTTAAAAACGTAACAGGAATACAGGGGTATTATGCTGAAATGGGTAAATTCACATACAAAACTTTGTCGCTAGATGTCGCTACACCAATAGAGACAGTATGATTTGAGCAGTTAAAAGCCTGTTTCTAACACAGAATTTATCTAACTAATAAAAACAAAAGCTACTGATTATTTAGTAAGAAAAGCCTGGAATATTTGTTGCATAAATGTATAGCTCTCCAGTGCAATATGACAACAGAGAAAACAGGCGTCAAGTGGAAGTAATTCCGCTTTTCGACTGATGATTGTATTTGCAAGAGGCCTAAATTAGGCTACTTCCTTATAAGAAAAGGGTAGGACGGGCGTGGATTTAAAGGTGGGGATGCAAAGAAAAGGGAAATATTCACTCTGTGCGTCATCTCCTCCTTTTGAAACACACAATAATTCAGCTGATTTAACAATACTACTAAGGAACAATACACTTGTACTATCTATTTTAAAAGATAATCTTTGTTTTTTAATATCAATTTTTTGTGTTTGTTTATTAAAATAAAAGACAGTCAATTGTTTTGAATTAGACTCTCACCGCACTCAAAACTTCGTTACATACTTCGGGGTGAGATTATGAGAAAAAATTCAAAACAAATTTAAAATTCTTCCTCAATACGGAACTTCTCCCTCGCATTGAATGAAATTCCGAAGTCAATTTGTAAAAATAACAACAGCTGTTAGGAAATGAGGTCGAAATTCGAGATTTTGTTATGAAATTGTATATCTCTGAACATTTTGTACGGAATCGTTTGCTGGCAGAAACAAATAACCTTGACTTTAATATTGAAGGGCAAGAAAGTTTTAATTTATTAAATTATTTAAAATTAAAACAAACATGAATTTATTTTTAATAGGAAAGGAAACGTTCGCATCATTTATATGAAACTAGCTTTCGTGTGCGACTCCGCTCGCAGAAATATGAATAAAAATCAAAAAGTTTCCTCTGTCCTCCTTCAGACTAACCTCTATATCTTTGCAAACTCTAACAAAGATCCATCCATACATCCAAACTTTTGCAGTATAACATTAGTAAGATATGCAAGAAGATAAAACAGAGTTTTAATCTAAGCAATTTAATTATGTTCTCCATCTAAATAATAATAAAAACTTAGCATAATTCTGCGTACATTAATTTCAATTCCATTTCTCTTATTATAGACCGGACGTCTATACATTTAAATAATTCCATGCATACCTTTAATACAGTTTTTACGCCCTAATTATAAAAACAGCTGAACATTTAAAAATACAAGACTGTTAACCCAGTGACCTTGAGCGGTCAATGTATAAATAAGTCAAGGTCACCTTGACGGTGCGCGACATTGACGTTTCGCCAAGGTCAGCCAGCTCGTTTTCAATGTGTAAAAACGTATTACTTTTAATGAAATTTTCCCGGTGAAAAACCGGTTTTACTCGAAACAATTAAGGAACATTTTAATTAATATTATAAAACTAAATATTGACTTGAAATCATAATTATTGCTATATCTACGTGCTAGGCGTATTGTTACTTTTAGGATAATCTAGTGTTAATAAATACAACTTGTAAGAACCGAAAATTGAATAATTTAACGCCATTCTGCGCAAATGGACGGCTTCTCTTTTACGTAGGGTTCGGGAGAGTACCAACAGCATCCTAAGTGGGCTATGTGACAAGCCCGACTTCCCAATCATGGGCTATTGGTGCGTGCACACGTAGCCGGCTTTAGGTAATGTTATAAGTAGATCTAGTATTTTTTATTTTTGTCAAGTGTAAATATTTCAATTATATGTAATATATCTTACTTGATTTAAATAAATAATTAAATTAAAATTAATTAACATAAATACAAACATCTTTCACTTCAACCTTCATAATTGAAAATGTAATTTTCATTGCAAATACAAGAAGGTAAACAAATAACACGACAGTATCATAAATAAAACTAAACAAACGCGATCAGACGCCATTTAATAAAGCCATCACAATGGACGTCGCGTGATATAAATCTATCTGCAAATGTTTTTAGGTCCCTCTAAATGTGACGACGTCCGGCTGACTTTGTGCATTGGACACGAACTAACGTTATCAAAGGGGACTATGAATGGGATACGTCGCAGCATCGCAACACCCCACTCCTGTTGACACTCTTTCAATAGCTTTGTTCCTACTAACACTTTGTATTCGTACCGATATTTCCGAAAGAATAAAAGTTGATTGAAGTTCCTTAAATGTTTTTTCTCGTTACTAATTGTAGCTATTAAGAATATGGGTAAAAAGGTCACTGTTAATTAACTAAATGTCTCCGATAAAGTGAGTAAATCTGAGTATCAAATATTGTTAGGAAATTTTAGAAAATGGTAAACAAAAGTATATTAAATGATGCACATTACATCACAACAAAAAAGGCATCAAAACCATTCATCATAAAAATGTGTGTTTAAAAATTAAATTGAAGGGTGTAAATAGAAAAAGCCATATTCACGCTGAATGTAGCAAATTTATTTTGTCACCCGCGAAACAAGGGGGCGAGAAATTCCCCGTAAACGCAATAAGGATCAGGGCCATCCAGCGGCGACTCGGCCTCGCTCCGAGGAATCCTTCACGCGGTCTTTGTGAAATCTTAATTTAATTTGGGTGAAAAATAAAGGGAGCGCTAAACAGGAACAATTTACAAGCGGAGTGGAATAACTCTCGACAAACCAAACAGGGGATCTACCGAGGTTTACTTTCTTATAGTTATATACAAAAAAATCTTCCAAAATTTCTAAAATTGTTAATTACAAGCTTTGAAACTTTGATACTAAATCTTTGACAGATATAAATTGAATCAATTAAGCGAATTGATTTTCAAATCAACGCCCAAACACGTTCAGTCACCGTTTAATAAATCAACCGTGATCATTAGATAAAAGCCAAAAGTAAAGCAAGTCACCATTTAAATGTGCATTTACTAAGCACATTAAGTCGATAAGAGAAGCTACGTAAATGGTATAAATGGTCAATGACATAAAAATAAACTGTGGAATACAGCAAAAGCTCGAAGTTTAAAAGCTCCGATGAAGTGTGTCTAAGTCTAAGTCCATCGCCTCATAATGAACAGCATTTGACACTTGACAATTCCTACACACGTTAACACCGTAACAATCTTTGACAGTTTAAATGACATTAAACATTATCACAATTGCGTATGGTAGATATTTGAATGCAGTACAGTTGTTTATGGGTCTTTATTGGTTTATTCAGGTTATTGATAGTTGCAGATCGTGTTAAAAGCCTACGAACAAAGTCGAGTGCGTGTTATGCAAGTACAACGTTTTCCTTATTACTGTTAGGTTTCTTATGTAATCCTTCATGAAATATGTTGATGGTCTTTCGAGAGGAGCATAACATTGTACAATACTTGAAAGCAATAAAATTCAAATTCAATAACTTTTACATAACAAATAAGAAACACATAAAGGTTCTACACGAATATATGAATAAGTTGTCAACATTTTGCTTAACCTAAAAAGCCTGAATAACTTTTTGTACATCGTTTTATCTATATAATCTTTTTATCCATGCCAAAACCAACACGCGAGATGCAAGGGGTTCGCACAACGTTCCAATCAATCATCGCTATCAATTTCTTTCATAGCTTATTTATGTACAGAGGGACCTATAAGTGAAGGGGATCGCTTTACATAGACTATTCAGATAGTCAATATTGCTCCCGTGTGCCTCAGGATGTGTTTACATTAACTTCTTTATTAAGATTCTTGTCTTTAGATGTATAATGGAAACAAAACTCCAGTCAGTCCAATGTTAGCTTTTGTTGTCCCCAATTACTTCAGAATATCTCTAATTTTTTGATAAGATGTAAAGTGTTAAGTATACAAGATGGAATATTCTCGAAAGGTATACGATATGAAGCAACTACACCGACACAATCAGGATGAGAATAAAGTCGCGACAAGTCCCCCACGTTTCATACGCGTCCATCACGCACGCTGCGCACGTACCACATATTAACGTACACCGTGGCGAGACGTGCCGAGTTCGGTGAGGGATTCAATGAACACTGCTTTCTAATGTGTTGGGTTTTTTAAACGACTACCGTTTATGTCACAAGATCGATGGAGAACGATACAGGAACTGTGAACAATGAAAACAAAACAATAACGACTCCTTTCGCGTGGAATTTATAAAAAACAAAAGTGAATAGCCTATGTGTTCTTCTAGACTGTTCTCTACATCTATGCTTAATTTCATCGAGATCCGTACAGCAGTTTAGGCTACAAACTCTAACAAAGATCCATCTACACTTTCGCATTTATAATGTTAGTAAGATTATTTGTTTCTATGACTATTTCGGTAGTGTTTTTCGTCATTGTTGTTAAAGTAATGAAGTTTATAGATTAACTGTACAATTGGAAAATAATTGATTTAGTTCATTTATTAGTTAGAAATATTTCAACAAATTGACTTCTATTTAGTTTCTATCAAATGATATTACTTTGAATTAATCCAATAATGGAGTGAAATTAAACGCGTCTAACGAATTCATTAGGCTTCGAGCTGCTGATTGAACTTGACCTCGAAACGTTTGTTGTTCAAATAAAACATTCCTGTCGCTAACATAGCAGTATATTTTATAAATAAGTTATGTCATATTAAAGCCAAAAAACTACGATAAACAACAGTTCGATAATGTATAGTTCAACTTCTTGATCCTTATTTTGTTCTAATAAATGGTTGTGTTCAAACGTGTGGGGATGTCGAACTATTATGCAAAACTCAAAAGTCTATTGTTAAATTTTTTAGCTGTCATTGTCGTCTTGTGTGGCGGAAACGGATGCGGGATTGCTGTCTGCTGCAGTTGTTTTAGGCGCGGCAAGTGACGGCCGAGTGACATCGCCGATAGATGTCTCTGACAAATTGATTACCTGCCAACGCTACATTTAAATATATTCTTAAACTAGCAACGCGTAGAATCGTTAGCAATTGAATTAACGTGTTTTCCATTTATAGAAAGAACTAGTGTCTGCGACTCCGTTTGCGTGGAAAAAACAAAAGAAAGTAAGTAGCTTATGTGTTCTTTCAAACTATGCTCTACATCTGTGCCAAAATTGATAGAGATAGCTGTATCTCTAATTTTGGTAGTTTAGGCTTCTATCCATCCATCTAAACTTTCGCATTTATTATTTTAGTGACTAAGATTTTTCAGATTAATACATCCTTTGTTAAAATTCTAGTTTTAAACGATAGCATAATGGCAAAACAATTATCTTATAGTTTTCAATTTTTAACTTTTTACTCTGTATAGCTAAGTTTCTTGAATATAAATATACAAGCTCCTATTAAGTAATCAAATTACTCCCCTACAAGTTAACATTTGAAGCCACAAACGGCACACGAGCAAATTATTTCAAACACGAAGCCATCGCATTTGCTAGTGTCTCATGCGCCTACAACTTTCTAATTAAGTTCCACAACTCTTGAGTTAACATTTAGAAATGCTGATTAACAGCGTCTGTGTTGCGTCGAATATTTTATTGTACTATTTGTACTTCGGAATGAGATGTTTGAGATGCAGAAATTTGCACATGTTAAATTTAATGGTAAATTGTAACTAATAATTTTATTTCAAGTATTTGGAAGAGCGTCGGTGGCTCAGTGGTTTAAGCACTTGACTTGTAATCTACAGGTCTTGGGTTCGAATCCTGCCGTATCAATGTGATTTTCGATTTTTCGAATTTTCATATGTACATAATTTACCCGACGTTATTACGGTGAAGGAAAACATCGTGATGCAAGCTGCACATATCGGCGAAGAAATTCAAAGATATGTGTGAAGTCAACCAACCCGCACTGGGCCAGCGTGGTTGACTATGGCCTAATCACCCTAAATTAGGGTAGGCTCCGAGCCCCTCGGTGGGGACGTATAGTGAGCTGGTGATGATGTTGATGATGAAGTATTTGGATCACGTCCGTAATACTTTTGTAAGAATGACCTTGATATAAACATGTATGCGTATTCCAAGGTCGCGTATACTTGGTTTGGTGACGTACGTTGTGACGTCACTGGGGAAATCATAAGCAATCTTCAACCTCAGCAGGAGATATTTATGGCCGACAGAGGGACGTGTCTTGCTGTCAGCATGTATGGGGAAGCTCGTATTGGATATTATGAGGTTTAGTCTATGGTTTTATTATACTGGGAAGAACAAATTAATTTACTTAATTTTTAGGTAAATGTACATGTCTAGACTATTATAATAGCGTAAACACACTCTACTTTGTGGCTTAAGATGTCAGCAATTGTAGCATATTATTGACTAATTCTTTTTTTATTATAAAGCCCTACACTTACATCACGCTTTAGGCTATATATTTTCACGCTATTTAATTTAGGGGGTAAATAAAATTGGAAAAACCTTCATGTGGGAAAGGGATTATAAAGTTCAAACTACCAACATTATGGAAGCAAGGCAATGGTAAAGGCCATTTTTACATTTGTAATTTAGAATTTGACAAATGTAAACAATTATAAGAATTTTTTAAATTTTATGCGTATGAAGCCGCACGGGAACAGCTAGTTTATAATATACGGTAAGTTCTAGAAAAAGGTTAACACGGGTTCTCTGTAATCCATTTATAAAGAACGGATTTCGTGAAAAAGGAACGTCTTAAATCGATTACTCGTATCAAAAATAAAATAATACATTAAAGATATTTTTTCGGCAACAAGCAGTAGTCGTCATCTCGTTAAATATTTATAACGAAGCGCCCAGAAGCCTTTCGTACAACAGATGTATTGATTTTGAGACTTACTAACCTATTGCATAATGCGATATACTGAATAATGTAGCACACTTCGAGTTTGTGTAAACGTGTTCCAGTTTTTTTCTTGATATGAAATCTATTATTTCTGTCATAATATTCGCCACATATAATGTAAAAATCGTTCTTAATAATGATTTGGTGAATGAAACCAACTACATTTAATACAAAAAGCATTTAAAAATCCTAAGATTTACCGTAAATTTAAAGGAAAACAAGCCACTCGGGCTATGCTTTAATCTTAACGGCGCTAGGAATTTCCGAGTTAATTCGCTGAAGGAAACCCACAGACGTCCTTACAGAAAGCCCTCGAGAGAACCTTGCAGACGTGAAACCTTGTATGCAAGAAAAAAATCCTTTGCATTTTTGTTAGCGGCTTTGAATTGCCGTGAGAGTGAGAATTGAGTTTTTTTCAGTGCAAAGTGGACGTATCTACCGGCCTAGACAAAATAATTTTGCATAATGTAAACATTCCTATGACATTTATTGCGTCAATGTGAATCTAGAATTGTTCTAGATAGTTCTATTACTAAATCGAATAGATTCTCTTACGTTTAACGTGCAAGTGGATAAGAAGTAAGTTTGAAGATTTTTATACTATCTTTTATACTATCACATATAGGCTACGTATGTGACGTTTATTTTGTAATTAAATTATGTTCTGTATTATAAGCACGTTAATTGAATGTAAATGCTATATAACAGAACGGTTCCCTGATGAGGAGCAGCTAAAATAGCGCAACCACGAAAATAATAACACAGGCCCATTCAGCGAGAGTCGCCGCGAGTTGTCGTCACGCGGAAATGCTCGGCTTTATTAAAGTTGCTGATTTATGGCAGTTCATTGTTTCTGCCTCCCCCCGCGCTCACCTCAACCCTCTCACCCTCGAAGTCCCGGCTGCCTTCAGCGACAGTTTTTACTCTGCTTTCTTTATACGATCGAATTTAATGGAAATTTATAACTACTGTTTGTATTCCAGTTATCAGAATTAACAACGTGCAGTACAACTTCCATATTATTATTTTTTTTTATTATTATTTTTTTTAATCTAACGCACAATTGTTTAGTCTCGCTTTGATTCCAATGAAGGTGCACACTACTCCATTTTTAGTTGTGCAACTAAACAGTTGAATTGGCTACGAAACAATTGACAATCCATACACTACACTTCAATTCTTACTGTCTCAAACAAGTCTAGGAAAATCGTATATTTGATATTTTCTACATCGCCAATAGTCTATCAGAGTTCCCAAGTCGAAGTAGGCGATGAAGAGAGTTGAATATAATGTAGCGTTTTCAAACATGAATGCAAACTTTGCCTACAGCGTGGCTGACAAATGACAACGGGCCTGAGGCGAGCCGGGATATTAGAAGCCTTAAGATGGGAAAAATAGCAACTTTTACTTGCGGTCGGTAGTTTAAGAAAGTTGCAAGTGTTAGAAGACCGCGGTATAAAGAGAATTTACTTAACTAACGTCGTAAAAGATTAACATTCAAACTTAGTTTCAAAGAAGTTACGATAAGGTTATACTTAAAAACTGTTATACATTTAAATGTATACATGTCAATTGTAATAAATCATTTGATCTCAAATATTGGTAAATCTAAAATTAGTAATCTCAAAATGTATTTTATCATCAACATGCCCTTATCTCTATGGAGGGTCAGCACAGTATGTGCTCTTCCATACATCTCTATGACCAGTCATATTTAAATCCACTGACTTAAGCATATCCTCTTTCATAGAATCCTTCGGTCTTCTACGTTTGTAGCCATCTCCATACAATCTTTTCTAGTTCAGTCCCTTTTGCTTCTCAATTTCTCTATCACTGGCGAGCCTTTTTATATGTCTACAACATTGAAATATTTCCCTTATATTAATCGCTATATCTTATAACTCAAGGCAATTTTTCTTTAAGATGGCAGTGATGTTTTACGCGCGATGTCGTGAGAAAGAACAGTCGACGACATTTGCTACATGAACATTTTAAATCTGAGAGTTGTAAACTAGATACTAACTGAAACGAGAATGTTTTTCTGCTTTGAAGTATAAAAAATTCAAAGAACAAGTTTCTTTCGTCGTTTAACTTTACACTGAGATAAAAACATTCTGACAGAGCACCTTAGCTACTTTGTGGTTATTACATGTATTTTCTAAGTAAACTAAAGGTAAGGTTAACGCAAAAATACCAAGATTAATCCGTTAAATTGTCCTAACTTAGAATATAAAGAATACTTCACCTATGTGGTGATAATTTGATTTTTTTTTCGGTTACATTAGTTGAATCTAAAGTAATTCAAATATCAAATATTATAAAAGATACGAGTATCCTTACAGGCATTGATAGTAAAGAAGAGTACAAGCCGGCGAGCGAACAAACACGAGCCTGCATTGTAAATGTTTGCCGAATGCTGCAGCGAGGCATGCGGCCGCATATCACACCGCAACGAACGATTTCCAACAAACAAATTAATAAATTACCTTTATTTACATATTTGTATAAAGTTCCTGACTCTACTTAATGCTTTTTCATAAAATAATTACACTCAGTTACTTCACTGAAGCATACTTAATTACTGACAAGAATATTAAAAATGTAGATAAAGATTTTGCATCTGTAAAGTGAATATTTTACTTTAGTTCCTCGAGCGCGATCCAGTACAAAAGGTGTGGGAAAAATGAAAACATTATAACTGCGCTCGCGAGCTTTATGCCAAAGAATAATGCAATAATTATGAGAGTGCATTAAATGTAATTTTAAAATGAAAAGCAACATAAAAAGTTTTAAATATTTCATAAGAGAAATTTCAAGCTTAAAATGTATACGAATTAAACATAATTCTGAAATAAAAATATTAAAGGGCCACCATTAATACGTACGGTGTAACAGGCAGTCAGGATCGCTATAAAATAGATAGTCGTTGAAGTGGCCCGTAATAATGGGAGGCTGGTCGGAGCAAAAATGTGCGCTTCGCATCAACTGTGTTTGTTTGACGAGTGATGAGATGGCTGGAGCGGCCCGCTATAACATCGAGAGTCTCTTCATATTGTATTAGAAAATGGATTAAATGATACCTGTACGCACTACCTTAGACGTCTATATAAAAAAACTTTACGGATAGACAGATCTGGTCATGAGACCAAATACAATAAGCTTATTGAGAGTAACGAAGCATCTTAAACACGAATTTTGCCAACTTTGTGTCATCTGAAATTAAAAGCTTTGTAGCTTTTCATTTATAGCAATGTACATTTTCGTAGATGACTCAAACGACAGATAGCGAAATAAAAGTTACGTCCGAGACGTCTGACACCGGATTACGATTGTACGGCTTCGGCGAGACAGCCGTGGCCGAGCTAATTGTACTCGCTACTGGTTGTACTAGACATTGTCTCGTATGTGTGCCCTGTGAACTTGAAAAACTTAGCTAAGGAATTTAATTTAAGCAATATAAAAGATATTGTAGAGATTGTAATCTAGTTTTTAAGCGACGCAGTCTTTTAATCTGATTGAAATCAGGTTGGTTCCTTCAAATTGATTTTTCGAATTTGTATTTTGTACATTCTTTGAATTAACATTTAACTGACTTTGATCTACAAATTATCTATTTCACAGAAGAGCAGTTACATTCTGAAGATCGCACACGAGTTGTGGATATGGTAATCAAAATTTAAAGCAAATCTCAAAGAGGCTGCGAGGTTCGCGCGAACGGACTCCCAAAGGAGTGATCCGCATGACTGATCGTCGGAATATCATCTGTAATTTAGCATCGTAGCCATGGGAGTCGTTTTAACTGGCGCATTCCTGATTTCCAGTCAGGGCCGTGCGTTCATTACCATAAAATATATTTGTTATACATTTAACCTATTTACAGGCCTCGTTAAATAAAATTGAATCATTATTTTAACTATTATACTAACCTCACTAATAAATGACCATTTTAGAACTTATATTTATCAATAAATTAAAAATTATAACCTATGTTAGTTAGCGATAACGTAGCTTTTAATATGTGTAAGAATTTTTGAGTTATTTCATTGCATACAAACATCCAAACATATAAATCTTTCTTCTTTATAATATTAATATAGATAATATTGTGAAATAAACATTATACTAGCTTTTGCCGGCAACTCCGTTCGCAGAGAATTAAAATAAAAATAGTAGCCTGTGTATTATTCTGGACTATGTTCTACATCTATGCTACCTTCATTGAGCCATTCTGGTGTTAATCCATCCGTCCATTTTCGCATTTAAATTACTAGCGATGTATGTAAATTAAATGTAGTGTTACAAAATAATTCTATTTTATCTAATATCAAACACACTTATTTGGATAAAATCCGCGGCCCGGCACCCGTGAGGTTGCAATCTAAGTTTGCTCTCTCTGTTTCAAAGTCCAATTTAGGTGATATAACAATCTTACCCACTTCTCTTGTACTTTATTCTTTACTCTACTCTACTACTGGCTACCTTTGATTCACAAAATGCTTTCTTAAACGCACTTGTTTATTTATAACTCTTTCGAAGAAAATGATACCCGCTTTAAGTAAACGATTTCTATATTTCTCAGGAATTATTCATGCAAAATGCCAAAATATTATTCAAATTTTATACGTAATACGGATCTAAAACCTTATTTTATTTACTACAAACTTTTATAAAAGATAACAATACTATCTAGTCATTGAAAAACATTATGAATACTAAAATCGATCCTAAAACTGGCGAAGTAATAATAGAATTTGATAGTATGACGCAAGTCGTTGCTAAAATGTCTCGTCCCCTGCTTAAGGGCAGTTTGTATTCAGATTCCCTGCGAATGTATCGATTAACAATATTAAACGCAGTTTGTACACTGCACGGCTGTCACTGTGTCATGCAATACTGAGCCGATCTACACTTAGGAAAACAGTAACACATTCGAAATTCAACTCTAAAACTGTGGTAACAGAGTTCAAAATGTTCTGTCATGTTAAAAGCGTTTTACTAGTGATGTAAAGTAGTCAATAAAGGCGACTTAGCGGTATCGATAACTTTGTGTTTTGCGATATTTATGCGTTCCAGTTGGCACATACTTATGTGCGTCAGGTTTTCAAACTTGGTTGAGCTTCTAATTTAAAATACTTTAGATTTAGGGCCTGTCCCACCACTGGCTGACAAAGGCTGTCAGAGTAGGGAACAAAATCCAATATTTCCATGACATATATGTTGTATTGTTATCAGACAATTTACAATTTGGTGGGACAGGTCCTAAATGTAAAGAAAATAGGTAATCCTAAAATGTGAAGAGATATACGATAAGAATTGAGGACAAGAAGCGTACGATACCTTATTTTGCTTGTTCTAGAACTTTCTATGTTATATTTACTCCAGAAAGATTACGTTAGAATTGTTTTTAAATAAAATGTTATGTATTTACAGCGTTATACTTTTACGTTAACCTCGGTTGTTAATTTGTAATTTGTTAATTATTTTAAGCAAATAAAAATGTTTCGGTTACTAAAACTTTCATGAATATTCACTTTTTACCGTACAAGCAAACATAGTCTCGTGAAATTTATGTTTAAACTTTCTATGCTATTATAATTTAAAAAATTAGAGTTACGAAAAGATTTTTATTTAAATTTGACCATTTTAATTTTTTAAAGTTACATTTACGAGTCTACAGATTTTCGTTTTGAAATATGTTCACTTTGAAGTATATAGAGCGTGATTCTTTTCATGCTTTGGCCCACTTTGAGTCTAAAATCATTTGAAAAGCTTATTTCAATTCTGTAAAACATTTCCGACCAAAGCTGTTGTAAACGATTGAGAGTAAAGTTTGAATCACGAAATAGTTGTTTTTTTGGTTAAGTAAATTTATACTTTTAATTACATTTTTAATCATCAAATCTTAATAGATCTATGAACGAAAACCCAATCAATCGTTTATCGTTATCAATATAAAAAAACTGCTTCTTTGTTTTCAGGTGAGTGTTGAATTGTGTTCAAAACGGACTTCGGATGGAACATCGATACTAATAGCATGCACTATACTCAAGGTAAGATTATCTTCTTCACTATAAGAGCGGGCGTACACCTTTGACTAAACTATCGCACAACTGTGGTGCGATTGTCGATTGTTTCGCAACCAATACAACTGTTTAGTTGCATCTAAAAATCGAGTAGTATGCGTACCTCTATATAAGCTCATAGGAATCAAAGCGAGACTAAACAGTTCTGCTATATTTTAGTCAAAGGTGTACGTGCGCTCACTTTTTAAATTTTCAATTCACATATTACATTGTATAGAAACCAGTGTATAGCACCAGAGCAGAAAGTTATGTACGAGAAAAAAACGTATTATAATTTTGTACAAGTTTTTCGACAATGGAAACACAGAGAGTCAAGTTGCATGGCTCGTTGCGTTGGCAGCGGGTCGACGAGCTGGTTGATTTCACACGATTCAGGCGCAATATATTGTCGCAATTAGAGGTTATATTCCAGTACACAGAGAGAAGTGCTAAAGCTACGCTATGCTATGTAAGATATCTTTTACTACAAATTGATGAACAAAACAAACTTATGTAATTCGATATTAAATTTGTTATTGTATAAAAACTTTAAATGTGTTGTAAAATGAAGTATTTAGACATAAAGTCCTAAGTAAATTTATCGCGAGATATATTTTAAAATTATCGCATGCTTACTATCACAAGGCTAACTTCGTGAATGCAAACTGGGTATTCAGAGGGGGTCTGCAGGTACAGGGCGGTAATCAGCGCCTGATCACGTCCTAAACAACCCTCGGGGTAGGGCAAACGGATGGCCCCTTTTGTTTAGTGCACGCTAAAGTGAATTAGGTACCAATTTAATGCACACAGAGATAGCCGCTAGTAATTAATTAAATAACATTGAAATACTTCTGTCATGTGAAATTAACTCTTATTTGACATAAGTAGATCTAATTGTGTTAATATGAATTTCTTTATTACATTTTAATTGTGATTAAAAAGAAATGTAACCATATTAGGGTAGTAATCATCACCAGCTCACTATACGTCCCCACCGAGGGGCTCGGAGCCTACTCTAAGTAAGGGGTGAATAGGCTATAGTCAACCACGCTGGCCCACTGCGGGTTGGTTGTCACACATATCTTTGAATTTCTTCGTCGATATGTGCAGGTTGCATCACGATGTTTTCCTTCACTGTAAGAACGTCGGGTAAATTATGTCCATATGAAAATTCGAAAAATTGAAAATTACATTGGTACATGGCGGGATTCGAACCCAAGACCTGTAGATTACAAATCAAGTGTTGACCACTGAGTCACCGACGCTCTCAATTGAGGGTAGAAATAAAACCGAAAAAATATGCTTATTGTTAAGACGGATCCTTAGTGTATCTTAAGTTATGTTTTCTACTAGTAGCTTGTAAATATGAATAACGAAATTGTGAGTTTATTCTCTGTAATTGCAGATGTATATACTTTACATATGTTGTGTTTAGAATTTGTGGTTTTCCTGTCAAATTATTAGTTATTGAGTTTAGAGAGCGGCTTTACGTCAAGCATTTATTGCCTTTGAATTGTAAATTTAGTTGTTCGTTTAATTACATGCATTCAAATGAGTTTAGGCTATTGTCAATTGTTTCGTACTTTACGCAATGAAATTCTGTTCATAATTGACTATCAGAGTAGACCAATTCAAAATTCTTCAATCTATGTTCAAGGAACTTTTTAACTTCGCATACAAATGTATTTGATTTGATCCCTAAAAGAGCAGTAATTTGTTCCTCGCAGACATTGTTGTCTAACCAATCTAATTTGTTAATTCCATCACCTGATACAAGGGAATTGCTTTCAAACGCGACAAAGACCTTTAGGTGTTTAAATTTAATACTTGCACGCGTCTTCTAATTGCTGGATAATTTGTCGCAAGCTCCCCTCCTCCCCCGCGCTCCGCACTCGCCTTGTTCTAATTCACTTTAATTTACCGCGATTTATCACCGCTCACTGGATACCATTTGATAGCGACGATATAGTTGTTAAATGGATATTGTTCGCTTTGCGGTGCCTCCATTAGCGCATTCAACTTGCGGTCGTCTGTAATTCTATTAATGAAATATCTGTTACCATTAAATTTACAATTTTGTATCATGTTAAATTTCTC
>NW_013525916.1:384890-395763 GCF_000836215.1 Papilio polytes
CTGTAACCCCGGGGTTTATCACGCGCCAGACCACTTGAGACGGCCCTAGCTGAGCGCAGGGACGCCAGGGGACGGGGAACACCGGAGGGCGAAGCTAGTCAAGTTCAAGGTTGACTATTCAATGTTTAAATAATTTACGAATAATCTCAGATTGGCTTTATTTGCGTGACGCACGCACTTCTGAAGCAATTTAGCAAATTGTTGTCAGAATTATTCGTGTTTACTTCGCGAAATTTTACGCTTTTCTCCCTGTCTTTATAATGACAATCGCTGAGATTTCTGTCCAATTTGATGTAAGTTGTTACAAATTGTAATAAAACGATAACAGGCGCCTGTTGTTACAATTGTTGTTATTATTCAAGTATTGAACATATACACGGTTACAGCAAATATTACCTTAACATTTGATGGTTACTATAGGAATATTTTAGAGAGACGAGTCTATTATAAATAACTATACTACGGGGTTTAAATCCTAAATAACCACTCTTAGTTACACTTATCGGAATTTCAAATCGAAAACTTTTATATAAAAATAAAATTCAGAAACACTAACTCGATTATTTTAGCTGTTAGAAGTCGTAGCAAATTTAAAACAAGACATAATACAAATATTGTATAAAACATTTCCATATTCATATTTGCGTATTAATAAATCGCAAGGCTATCAAGTATTTTTGTTGGTTTGTAAAGGAAGCAGGTCGTAGGCCGCGGTTGCTCGACGCTCGACGCTCGGCGCTCAGCGTTACTCCGCGCATGCATTATTGAGTGCCACTGAGTGACGAGACGCGGCTCTGGACGCCGTTGCAACGGTCGAGTTCACTTGAACAAGTAATCGAATGGAAACTGTCATATCTCTATTTTGGATGAAGATTTACATTTTACTCGTGATTGTAAAATTTGCATAAGTTAGATAGTAAATTGCTTAAATACATAAGTTAGATAGAAAATATGTCAGTTAGACGAAACACAGATATACAAAGCCCATCTTTAGATACTCTATAGATTAAATAAGCACTTCTTGTAATATATAAAACTAGTAACACTTTAAAATCATAAACGTATTGTTTACATTTATTTGCACTTCAACTTTCTATCCTTTGATGAATGTTTTAACAGACATTTAATTCCCTTAACCCTCTTAAGGTTATATAAGGAGTGTATTAAACGTAGTATTTTCTAGTGAAGTCGAGTGAAGGGAAGTGTTCAAACGGCACTGCAGTACTTGACGCCCCATACCGCGCTACGCCGCACGCCAGACTCCCAGCCGTACTATAGCGCACGTATCTGTAAATCTGAAAGGACTGAGCTTCAAACAAAAACAGTAGCTAACATATTCATTCCTACTCTCGTGTATGTCTACCATACAGCTATTTCTGATTTATACCATTTCTTCATCTACAAATTATTAGATTTTTTACTCGTATAGTTTTGTGAGTAATTTTAAAGCGATCATTTTTATGATCTGTAGATTGTAGTCTTGTGTCCCTTATTAAGTTCTTTATAGTATTGATTTATACTTCCAGAGAGTGTCAAGGAGAGTGGTCGCGACCTTCAGGAATGAGGTAACGATCCGGAGAGAGAGAGAGAGATAACTGGATCTAGAATAATTCACATATGAGAAAAACATCAGCTTCTAAATGCAAGAAACCTTGACATGAGTATATTTTCTATTTGGCATATTCCCAATTCAATATGGCGAGTATATTACCACTAGTTTTTGGAGCAATAACAATGAAGTTATGAAATGTATTAATTGCATAGTGTAGTTACATTTATAAAATCTATTCCTAGTACACAATCTCTAGTCTACACATCTTTAAAGTCAATTAGAATCTAAACATCGTGGAACATATGTCCCCGTTCGGTACACGTGTCGAAATTCATTACGAGCGCTGGGAACAATGAGGAGGTACCGTTGCTTGGTGCGATGCTAGCGACTGATTCTACAGTCGTAGCGCTAGTAACACATAGAGGGAACATGTGAATACTTAGTACGAATTTAGTCGTTGTTAACGCGCTTAAATATCAATGTATTTAAATGCGTTAACAGACTTAAAAACTTCTCAAAAATTTTTTTTTAATATTTGCAATTTTATTGTTTTGCGTTTAATTACTTTGTGTAGAGTAATTTTTTGTTATTTCCGATTAAGTTGTAGTGTTGTTAAGAATTAAATCTTACTTTTTTACTATTCAGATTTAAAAACTAGTAGGAAACCTGTGACGTAACTATTTACAACTAAATTATCGATCATGTCAACTAAACCAAAACTGGTATTGATAGGTAAAAAATGTACATCACCTAATATGTTTACTTAGTACTAATAAATATAAACAAATTATTACCAAAGTATATAAATAATGTTGCTCCACGGTCTAATATGACTGGTCTATCCAGTAGATAACAGTTAGTGAGTACCTCGTACAGTCTATTGTCGCGATAGACAATGGCTAAGCATTATTTATGGGGTTTTGTTCGTCAACACAATCTGATACTCGATAAAGATTACGATATAAATACTTTGAATAACATATTCTTGTTAAATTCAAAGCAAACATTATAAGCAAAAGTTATCTAGTATTTAGGTCTTTCCGGCGTTTGTATTTCTATTCTATTTAGATATTTAGAAATGATAAGATTCCGTTGATCTTCCTATTTACTTACAGAGTTTAATGTTAAATTATTAACTAAATTAGCTTCTAATAGCCAAATTAAATAAAGGCCAGTCTCCTTCAATGACACCCTCTCCTTTTACTTAATAAGTGGAATTTAGAAGCCAAAATACTCTACTTAAAGGAGTCTGCTGTGAAAACAGATTTTAATCTCGAGCCAAACACGAGTGGCTCGAAGCCGCAACAATACGACCGATACGAAAATTTGGCAGCCATCTTACTTGTTTTAATAGTCTCCTGTTCATTTTTGGTACTATTTGAGAAAATTAACAAGCGACGTTGAAGAATACTTTTAAAATAATACCTTTGCAGTTATAATTTTTTTTTAAATTAAAACCTTATGCATTAAAAGCTTTCAGTAACTTTGTGTTAGAACTTTGTCACATTTAAAATCTATCCTGTTTAGGGGAATAAATTCGGGTTCCCAAAAAGTATGACCTTACGTATATCTCGTCAAGGTCGAAGTTAATTAGTGGCAATTAATTAATATTAAAAATGTTGACCTTCTTGAATTGATAAATAAAATATTTCAAAGCAATTTTTATACACTAATTAGACTAAATGAAAAAAAATATTTGGATTATTTTTGTTTCTTTAACTGTTTTATAATTGATCGTTTTAAATGTTACAACGGAAATATAATTAAGTACGTTTTTGAAATAAATGTCACCTCTAATTTTAACCGTCAATTACTTACGACTAAAACAAGAAAGTAAACTTACAAATTTATCTTGAAAGGGGCTTTTGCTTTTATTCATATTGTTGTGTACTATATGCAGTTTACCGTAGCAGTTATTGTAAAACATTAACATACTCATAACAGAATGCTGGTGTAGTTTTAATCTTTACATCCGAATGAATATTCATCGTAGAGTAGCGTATCTCATATTTGTTGGTGAGCCAAGTCCCGGCTACTGGCAAGTGGCCTATCTGATCTGTGTTGTTCTGCCGGCGTTCACCCGACGTAAACTGTGATAACCTTAATTTACACGGATCTTGTCTTGTGTGAATTTGGATATAACAATCCTGTTAATATTTTTATTTTAAAATTCATGATATTTTAATTTAAACAAAATAAAAATTGCCATGAAACTGTGTGTATAAAAAATATATATAATTTTGAAAGTAATAATGAATGCAATGTCTTAAAGCAATCCTAAAAAAAGTTAAAAAAGGCTTTTAACCAAAGTAAGATTTAGCTAAAAAGAACTAAAATCATGTTTTTTAACTCAATTATTTTATACATAACTGATTTTATACAATTATTACACACAAGAGATAAAGTTAAGACTGAAGTGAATAAATAGAATAGATGACTTTTTCATAATTTTTAAGTTATATCAGTTTACCTTTGAGCGTAGTTGCTCGGTAGCTAGTAGCCGCACTTTATTGATTATGAGAGGTCTAGAGCCCGGGGGCCACAGATAAAAACTAACACCGAGTACTGCAATTTGAAAGAGTATTTTCTCCGATAAAACTGTTCGACTCTCTTGTCTCGGATAAAAGTTGTCCTATTATTTCTGCGGCGGAGGCGCGCTATCAGCCGCTTGAGGCGTTTACAAAGAATATTGTAACGGTAGCGCACGCCAGATTATCGATAGAATCTTGTATGAATTATGTATTTAGTTGCTAGAAAAATTTGTATCGTTCCATCTTCAGATGATTTATTTGCGAAGTTTTATTAGCGAGCGTTTTTCTTTTGTATTGCGAACTGAAGGATTTACAAGTTTCTTTAAGGTGAAATGGAATCCTGATAATTGTAGTATTGTGTCCTGCGTCAGATTAACATTAGGTGTTATAAACAATTGTTTTCTATGAAGCTTTGCTTTTTTATATTTTTTTTAATCTGTAACTCTGTAGTTGTAACAAATAAATAAATGAGTACTGTCAAAGGTTTTAAAAGTTAATCCGTTACGGCGCGCTGTCACAGGACGATGTCGATAATGATATTTCGCCCTATTAAGTAAGCGACTAGTGATGGACAGTCGACAATATGTCGATATATGACATTTTAAAAATATTATTTTTACACAATAAATTAGACTTAAACATAGCCTATTGTCATGTTATGGACTAGGATAAAACTGTTAATTTTATTTTTGTTTAGTTGTAACTCACATCAAGTAAAGTTTGTTAATAACGACTAAATAAGAATTGTAATCGATCCAAAATTTACTCTTTAATAGCATTATTTTATTATTTGTAAAAATATTATTTCTATTTATAAATAGCTCATAAAATGATTTATGCTATATACGTAGGAACATCACTAATGAGGTTTGCGTGTCGGGTTGTATGACAACAAGCAATTACATAGTATTTGAGGTATCGGAGGTAACCAGTGGTTAACCAGTTAATGTCTATTTTTACGTCGATTGGCGACACTAACTAAAAGCCTTTTTACACGCTCATAACTGATTGACATCTAGTTTATTGGGGTTGTGTTTGACTAATTTATGATGGTATAAACATTAATTTTATAGCAAATTTATATTGTGCCTGATATTTAGGGGAGATAGAAAATTAGTGTTTTGATGATTAGTAAAATTACTTGGAATAGTTCTTTACATTACAGTAGAGGACGGCCGCAGAAAGTATGGATTGAGAGAAACAGGACATGCTTAAGATAGTGATGTATGGAGCAGCATATGTGCCGAATCTCCGTAGGGACAAGGACAAGATGATGATTTAATATTTCTTTATAGTAATAAGTACTATACTGTTCTAAACAAACATTTTGTACAAATAATTACACTTAGTTTATAGTTCTGATCTATTTAATTATTATTTTTTAACCTATACTATAATTTCCATTTAGTTTAAATAAAATTCAGTATTCATATGCTTGAGATATCAATGTAAATATTCGGATAATCGTCTGCCAAGTGACTCTACTGACCCAGTTATTGAGCAACAGTATGAAGCTTGCCAACTGAGCCGGACATTTGAAAGCACAATGCCATACCGAACAATATTAAGTAACAATCATAATAATGACTTTAGATAGCTATATTGATGTTGTGCTTTTAAGTTATTTTTAAAGAACTTTTAGTTATTGGATAAAATTAATATTTATCAACCATCTGGACTATGACTTATAGGTTTTTTCTGACTTAGATTAAGGTGAACTAGTCAAATGTGGACATACTGAAATAGATGTTGGTTTCTCTTGATAAAAACCATGTAAAACCGTAAAATTAGTTGATGTAATATATTTTTTCTCCCTCAAATTAATGGTTAATATTACCACACAAGAGACCAGCCTAAAATAAGTTGTCGCAAATCAAAAAGTCCCATGCGACGTTTTGAAATATTTTTAATGGTCGCGGCGTTCAATTAAACATCAAAGCTTATACCGGGAGTTACACGAAATAACAAACGCCCGGGACGACGCCCCTTAATGCGGTGTCGTTTAACTAATTTAACATTAATATATAGGATGAAATTTGACTTGATATATCTTAAATTCCGTTGTCTAAAAATAATTTTATTTCGTAGCAGAGTGGAAAGAATTAATATTCTTGCCCTACTAACAATGACAACAACATGAATTTTCTCCCGCGTGTGAAAGTCTGGTTTGCATGTTCTTTTTAAATTTCGTTTCTCACATTACTTTGCTAATGTTAACCATTTAATTATTTCTTGGCAAGAGATTAAGTCAGTCTGTAGCAAAACTTAAACACATGTTAATCTCGATGTTCCAGTGACTGGCTTCATAATGCGCGTCCTTTAGCCTTTGTGACCACATCCGGACATCCGGCGCGCGCCGCCGCCGGACAAAACTTGTAAATTGTAAAGCGCCCGGACACTTTCACGCCTTCGTTACTTTTGACGTCGTTTGCTTCCAAGAACATTGTTTAGATGCAACTTGAAACTAGTTAGCATAACTAACACTCCTTTGATTGCATACAATTCTTAGACAATTACGTTTTGGATTTGACTTCATCTACACCGAAATTAAATTCTACTCAAGTTAATCGATTAGTGTTGTACTCGTAATATCATCCTTTTTTAAAGGACTGTCTTAATTACTTTTCTGTAAAGGTTTTATGTTTTAAATATAAATAAATATCGATTATATAAGACGTCCTATAGAAAAGGTTACAAAAAACACTATTCCCTACATCCGAGCGTCATAATTAGCCGGTCGGTTGGTGTCACGTCGTAACCGGCGCCGGCGCATACGTCATCCGGACGTTTTGTTTTTAAACGGGATATATCTCACGACAAATGTAACTGACGGAACGATTTTTAACTCGAACGCCCTCGCCTTTATTAATGAGCTTTTGCGTTATTTTAATGAAACGTTAACTTTGATTAGTTGAGCCCATGTCAGATGTTGTTTTGTTTTGTGACTTTCGATTGTTCAATATCTAAAAGAAGATCTTTCTAAATCAAAATAGAAGGTCGAATAAAGTAAATCATAAACTCAATTTCTTTAACAGTCTTCGTAGATTCCAAGTTACGGCATTTATGAGTTTTATTCACAGTTTCTTTAATGTTAATTTAATGGACTCCGGAGTTTAAGCGAGGCCTTATAATTTAAGTTACCGTTACATAGTTAAATGGTCTTTCAATATAAGGCCATTTAAGAATCTTTGAAAGTGATCGAATGACGAACACATGAATCATGTACAACAATGCAGGTTTCCATGCTATATGAATCTACGGACTAACAATGACCAATGCGCTAGACTACATCGCCTCGTGAAAGTCTGTCTTTACATATCGCGGACATTAGGATCGCTGTTTAGTCTCGTTATGGAGGTGCGGACAGTATTCGATTTATGTTGTGAAACTAAACAATCGACAATCGCACAAAAGTATTGCAATAGTTTATTCAAAGATGTGCCCATTCTAAAAGGTAAAGCGTGAGGCGTTTGGTATAGAGTGAAAAGGAGAGAGATATGACTTGTAATTCTTCTCTCGTAGCAACAACGAGCAAACTGTGGTAGATTAGTACGTGAGCTGCATTACGTCACGCCGCGGTCACGTCACGGTATGAATAGAGGTCTGGTTAACGCCTCACCTGTTACATATTGACATGAAAATTATCTGCTAATAACGGAGCTAAGTTTTTTTTACAGTTTTTTAACGATTAAAACATATTAACGTGGAATTTCTAATAAAAGTCACTGTCTATCTCTGTACAAAGATTCGTTTAGTTACTAGTTCCCAAATGGATATGTATAGGATATAAATAAGACTTTTATAACACGTTTAATAGGTTACGCGTAAAGATTTTTACTAATGTACTGAAGAGGAACGATTGGTATTTTCGGATTTTGCATGTATTGGAATAACTCAAAAACTACTGGGCCGATTTGAAAAATTCTTTCACTATTAAAAAGGTACGCTAACAATGAGTAACATAGGCTATATTTTTTAATTCCACGTTGACAACGTCATGAAACATAACACTTATCAATCTCACCACAAGATGAGATAGTTGTCGGCCAACCTGTTTGTTACAAAGTAAATAAAAAAGGTTCACCTTGAAATCGATATTACCAATTCTTTGAATGAAAATTCATTAATCAATCATTACAAAAACCACTAACGTACATAATATTTAACTGAATATAAATAGTTCCAAGTATCAGATCAATGTTCGAAACCGAAGTTCTTGGTAGTTAACTAGTTATTTTTTTCTGACGGGAACAAATGTACCTGCAATATCAGATTGTGATATATTTTAAACCTGAAGCGTGCTACTCTATAAATATATTATAATTTGTATAAATAAGCGTCAATACGCGATGCGGTCTGCGCTCGAACACACCTGTTGTTGTTATAACGGAATATTTATTTAGCGTTTAATGCTGTTCGTATGAATATTTTACATTGTTTCATATAAAGTATTAAACGCTGAATATTTCAATATTTAATTACAAAGCAAACGTATGATTATCTTAAAATTTACGTAACTGTAGTCTTGTAAAAATGTATTCAATTTTTGTTGTGACGAAAATATTTACATTATTTTATATATTATAAATGCAAAAGATTAGATGGATGGATGGATGTTTGTTAGAGTTTGTAGCCTAAACGACTGAACGGATTTCGATGAAATTTGGCATAGATGTAGAGTATAGTCTGGAAGAACACATAGACTATTTACTTTTGTTTTTATAAATACCACGCGCACGGAGTCGCGGGCGAAAGCTAGTTATTTTATAAAACCTCTTATAGATGGATTAACCGGTTTCTGTACAATTAGAATTATATTTAAACTTGCACCACAAGTATGTTTGCATTCAACTTTTCAATACAACAATGCAAAGATCGGTAAGTAGGGAATGTCGGTTTTGTTCACATTCCGCGAGTGTAGACAAGTGAGTCAAGAGCGGTGAGCGATGTACGTCAACCGAATTTCAATGGAGAGCTTCGCAAGGAGCCCGTTCGTGGAAACGGTGACAGTAGGATGGCCAGTTTTTATACCAATACCGGTACAAACAAACAAACCATTCAAGTTCCTAAGTGATGATGGTCAAATTGTTTAACAGGCATTTTGTTTGTTAAAAAAACTATTGTGTGTTAAATTTTACGTTTATAATTATTTTAGTATCTCCCACAATTGATATTACATTTCAATTATAATAATTAGACATTTAAATTTGGAGTTAAAGTACATATCCGAACTTCAATTCGTCCTTCGAATTAATTACATCGAACAATTTAGCAGAGCTATAAGCTGATCTTAAATCGTTCAGAAGGGCCCACATATTGAGTTATCCATCGTTTACACGTTAGTAATAATATATGGCAAGGGTGAGACCCTCTCCCCCCCCGCCCCTACACCTTGCACCGCCCGCTAACATCCTGCTCACTCCAAAACTGCTACGATGAGGTTGGTAAAGGGTTATTGTTGTAAAGTAAGGTTGACAAAAAAAAATAAACGATTATTAATTATTAAAATATTAATCTATATTTGAACCAGATTATACAGACGCTTACCAAGATAATAAGTAAGTAGAAAATGATACGATTTTAATTTTTTGTTGCAATCGGCTATTTATTTAAATATTAACCCAAGATTTTTTATTTACAATATGTTGGCTTATATCGTAAATTATTTCGAATTTAAATTTTCCAGATATACTATTAATAATTGTTTTCTGCTAACGGTACTTCGCTCCAAGCATCGTATAGAGTTAGTCCGCAAGTTATCGAGATGCGTTAAAGGAACCGTAATTAATAATGATGTGGAAACATATTCCGATATATTGAGAATGACATTAAATGGGCTCCAGCTAAGCTTTCGGGGTCAAATAAATGAGCTTACACGATCATGTTGCCTAATGGATTTACCAGACGGAGAAAATTTAACTCACCTAGAGCTTATATTTTATCAAGACCCTGTAAGAGCAACTTATAAACATGACTAAAAAAATTTAATAAAACAAAAGAAAACAAACATAAGTCAATGTTTAAATATTCGTTGTCCAAAATGTATCATTCGATTTGAAAGCGATAGTCGAAGATGAATTTTCCTTAAGTCTGAATGAGGCTTTAGAATATATGGTAATTTTATGGGGTATAAGAATATGTCCTTATTCCGATCCATGCATCGCTTATTTTGTAGTCGAAACAGGAAAACAATACAGAAAATATGTTTTTTTCGCATTTACATCTTCAATGGCGGTCATCGGTCCCCCTTTATAGCATAGAATGCATTTTAAGGCCATAAAGTCGAAAAAAGTCCTATAGACGATTTATAAAATCACCCCCATGAATAAAAATGCAGCGATATTTCTTAATGCCCGCTCAAAATATGACCGGATGGACGCCCTGACCTCCCGCGATCGCCTTAGGGCGTATTCACACTTATCAAATTAAGACGTAAAAAGATTTTAAAAATATAAAAATGCTGTCTTTATTATTATATCAAATAGTCACTGTAAGACATATTTGTGTCAGTCCTAGCAAATTTTTGTAAATTGTCTGATAACAATTCAACGTATAAAATATGTGAAGGAAATATCAGATTTTGTTACTCTATCTGACAGTGGTGTCATTTTAATCTGAGCCTTTATCAGCCAGTGGTGGGACAGACCCTTTCTTTTAAAATTTACATGTATATAGTTAGGTTGATTTATTCAAAAACCGAATGCGAATACAAAATCTACATTACAATTTTGTAAATTCCCGGACATAGTTATATAAAATCCGAAACATAAAGGCTTTTACGAATATTAAC
>NW_013525916.1:396901-430571 GCF_000836215.1 Papilio polytes
TTTATTATAACGTATTGGGGAAAGTCACAATTACTACCAGATGTCGCGGTACTTGCTTCTTAGATTATGGAATAAAATTGCCTTTATTTATTTACTCCGGTCAGTACAATTTCAGAGTTCATTTGTTTCTAGAATATCCGTACGCCAAAAAATTTTTAAAAACTGTAATTATTATTCATATAGTCATATCCTTATGTATTTCATGATTAACTAGCTGTTGCCCGCGACTTCGTCCACGCAATATTAAGATAAAAAACCTACAATATGACCGTCTATGTCAGCTACCCTTCAGTGAAAGTCCGGTCGAAATTGGCCCAGCACTTGCGGAGATAATCCGGAACAAACATGGCTTGCGGATAGACAGACAGACAAAAAAATAATGCGATTTTCATTATCAGCAACGCAAATACATCTTCCCAAAATCTGCTTTTTTATGTAAGAAACCGACACTCCAATTTTATTATATGTACAAAAATTTGCATGTAAAATAAATCTGGTATTAAACACAATAACTAATAGTTAGAAATCTCTAAAGGTCTCAGTTCCTATAAACTACCAATAATTGTTAATATCAACAATACTAAATAGGAGATAGTACGACTTAAAAAAGTCAATGACTGTATCGATATGGACAGCTAGACGTGCAAACAATTGACGGACAAGCGGCAGAGGTCAGCGCAACTCATGTCTTAGTCATTGTTCTGCGGCCGAAGTCTTGAATGAATAAACAATGAATTCATTGGAAATCCAAGTGAAATTTCTTCAAATATTTTAACAACTATTCCTCGATGACTTATCGTGATAAAAGTAGTGTTGTTTTAGAAAGTAAACATATTCATGTAACAACATTACAATTTAAACCACAGTTATGTCTATAATGCTCGGTTTCTGATGTTGTCATTTACTTCACTTAGTGATTCATTAGTGTTAGGTTAACTTAAGTGTCAATGGAGTAAAACTCAAATTACATAAGTTACGTAGTTCGAATCCTTCCAACCATGAGCACTAACGAATGTTTAAAACTAGTTCGGAAACCGCCCATGACTCAACATAACCGGCTGTTAATATTTTCAATATTGTACTTTATTTTTATGCCCTCCTCACAATGTTCTGTCAGAACCAATTATCAAGAAGTATTAAATTACAGTAAACTAGCTGTTGCTCGCGACTTCACCCGCGTAAAATTTAAAAAAAATCATAAAAATCATGGCCTATATTACTCACAGGAAAATTACCTTTCTAATGGTGAAAGAATATTTTAAATCGGCAAAGTATTCTTTAAGTTATTTCAGTACAAAAATGCAAATCTATCCTCTTTATGTTATTAGTATAGATTACTTTACCAATAAACGCCTTGTAATATTCATTACAAGATAGAACTACAGTAGTAATACTGTCCGATCTGTGTTCATTAGTAAAACGGATTAGCCCTTTAACGCTTCTCGCACACGGTAACAATCCGATATCTATTTAATGATACGAATTGTGCAGTTAATCGTTAGCCTATATTGACCGGGATAAATCAACCCTTCTCTATTCCCGAATACTGGCAAATCGGTTGGTGTAACCCGCGCCGGCTCTCATTGTGCCGGTCAGCCTCCGCGAGGCCTATTGCTCCCAATCGGATTGAATATTGATGCGACAGATGGCAGCACATCGGCACATAATTAATTTCCCGATCAAAATGCTTTGGGCTTCAAGAGACCGAACAAACCTATTTACATAATACAACGCTAAATTTAATTCGAGTGTTTAGGGACACATTTTTACAGAATTAAGGCCTGTCCCACCACTAGCTGATAGAGGCTCAGATAGCTTAAATGACATCACTGTAAGATTAGGTAACAAAATCGAATATTTCCATCACATGTTTTACAACAGACAATTTATAATTTGGTGGGACAGGCCCTTAATAATTAAAAGTGCCTAATTTTTATATCCAATTCTTTTAAAGTGATTTATTTCAAGTCATCTCTGAAACTATCTTGTCTATGTTATAATAAGAATAATTATTGTATAGACGCCATCTGCATTCTGTGTGTAAAATCCGAGTGTGTGGCTTCTGTCAGTAACAAATGTTCTGCTCATCCCTTCGTCGGCGAGGCGTGAATGATTGTTACAATTAGCGGACCGCCGGCATTAATAATTACGAGGCTAAGATCGATGCAACTACGTAAGATGGATAAGATTGAGAACGCCTGTAGCTTTGTGACTTCTTCGTATACATCTGTTTATCGTTATTGTTGTGGCTTTTATTGTATCATTATATTTATTGTTGTAATGTTTAAAGACAAATGGTTAAACAGTGCAATGGTACACTTGTCTCATTTGAGAGCTGTAGACCCTGATTCCTTCTATTGCCTCTACATACTTAAATTATTTTAAATTTAAAGCCATCCGGAATACACTTTGCTATTCGTATATATTCATATTGTGATTGATAATTTCTTATTTCCAGTATAAATACAGTTGGTAACATTTCACATTTACATTTCGTATATCAATATTATATCTATTATATATTACTAGAATTTCGAAATAGATTTAACCAAAAAACGTATTCCTAGAAACACAAACCAAATTTTGTTTAAATTGTATTTCTAGGAATTTGTTTTTAAATTTCTCCGCATGTTTTCGTAAATTCAGTATAACAAGAATATTTTAAATAAAAGACTTTGAGTTAAAAAACAAACATCATGTAGTAAACATACAGTCACTGCGGAACAAAATAACATATATTTTGTACATTCATTTCGACGTCCTGGCAAACAATTTTGAGTTTTATTGCAAACAAAATAAAAGCTAGCGATACTTTTTTTGAATTGTAATAAAAGTTTGTTTTGGCAGATCGAACATCGATAGTAGAATGCGAATTGCGATCGAGTTTCGTTAAAGAGTTACCTTTTGTGAGCGAGATGGGTGAATTAGGGATACGCAGCTAGCAAAAGGGTTGCAGAAAGATCTGTCTGATTAAGGGATGTTACAACTATTAATTCTATCGATATTATCTGTAGGACAAAAAGTTAAAATTTAAATCCATCTACATTTTTTTATTGTCAAACAGGCGTGTTGTTGTTGGTACTCATTGATGACTATTTCTGTGATATTTTCTTATTTTTATAATAACTAATTTCGTAAAAACTTTTTTTTATTATGATTTGGTATCCATACGTTTATCTTTAAAAAATACGTGTCAAATGATTCCTATTTAATTGCACTTTGATTCATAATATATGTTATTTAAAAAAAATCAATTCCAACAAAAATAAAACATTAATTAAAATTCATCGATAACTCATTAATCACATCACTAGTCCGTAACGTAAATCTTTGCTAAACGAGAGCCTCGTGCGTAGTGTAGCGGGGCTCAGTATTGTGAATTGAGTTAGTTTGTCGGGGACTTTATGGCCTCATTTCATTTCGGAATACGCGTATTTTACTGCTCCGACTGTTGTCTCAACTTGGACCGACAACGGAAAGTACGGACGTAGAACTTTGCTCCATACCCTGATTGGATTTTTCCATCACAGTTATAGTGTATAGTTTAGCTAAATTAACCCCCTAGAAGAGTTTGGGGGTTACTATATGAATTAGATGTATGCTTTCAGAAGTTGTTACGGATTTTATGTTACATCTATACTAATATTATAAAGAGGAAAGATTTGTATTTTTGTATGTTTGATTCACGCAAAAACTACTGGGCCAATTTTAAAAATTCCTTTACCATTAGAAAGGTAATTTATCTGTGAGTAACATTTTTAATTTCACGCAGACGAAGTCGCGAGCAACAGCTAGTAGCAAATATTACAAAAAACTTCCATTTAAACATATTCTACAATTCATTACAATCGATTTCATTAATGGATCCAATCAATTGTTTTTTTTTTAAATCGTAAATTGTCGATAATTACATCTAAAAAGGCCCAGACACGGCACCTGGTAATAAATCGTTAAAAACAAAAGAAATATAGTCTATAAATCGGACCGCAATGCAATATACGTCTATTAGGCGACCACTTGAAAGGTTGTAAATCTTTAGCCGCCCTAAAACACTCCTGTTTTACAGCTATCCCGAACCGTGCTCCGATTGCTTAACGAGGGAATTGCACGATCGCTATTTTTTTAAACGTCCATTGCAGCCCCTATATGGATACCCGCCGACCTCTCGTGTAAAACAGACGCAATGAAAACAGTTACTATCGACGGATAGCAATATATTTTTCTTTTACAGGTCTTCTAATAGTCTTTCAGCTCTGTAGAGTACTAAATCCAAAGTCGGTACGATCAAACGTAAACTCTATGACTATTATTGTTGCACTAATATCGAACTCTGTGTTGCAGTGGAAACTTTTCCCTGAGTATTTTCGTAGGAAACCTATTGATATAAATTATTTAAGTCCAAATAGGTCTCTTGGGTAACCGTGAGGTGAATCATAAAAATGTTAGAATTGATTGCTTAGTAAGTAATTATTTATTTTCTTTTAACTTTATCTTGAAGGAAACTTGTGCTGTTATTTAAATATAAATTATATTAAAGTCGTGCGTTGAATTGCAGTATTTTTTTTGATATTGTACTATGTGTTAATCTTTGTTAATACGAGTGTAATTAGTAGGACGCTGTACATTAACTAACTTACACTCAACACCAATAAATCCAAGGTAATCATAAAGCAATAACGTGCAATGGAGATTTACAACGCGTACCGTTCCCGCCCGGGGCAGATTTATGTGATCGACGGACGGCGTGGATTCAACGAGACCTTTGCACCTTCATGCTTTCTATATTTCGGATACAAACAGTATTATTGCCGATATCTATCTCACTTCTTACTTATATTATAAATGCAAGAATTTAGATGGAGAGATGTTTGTTAGAGTTTGTAGCCTAAACTGCTAAACGGATCTTGATGAAATTTTGCCTAAACGTAGAGCATAGTCTGTAAGAACACATTCTTTTTTGATTCTACGCGGACGAAGTCGCAGGTTTAAGCTAATGCTTTTCTAGTTTTTTCGAGATAGAGAATATATTTTTGCTAAATCTTGTTTTAAAGTTATCTTCGATAAAATAGTATTTGTACAAAATCTCAACTTTACGCTTTCCATATTTAGTTTCAAAATCAAATTAGTAATTTAATTTCAATCGTAAACTTTTGCTCCATTCATTTTATATTACTGTAATTAGAACTCAAAATCTACAGAAACGTACTTTAGCTTTGCTTCAAGTAATTACACTACAATTTAAGTAACTTTTTAATGTTTCTAGATTAACATCGAAGTAAAATTTTACATCACGACGATAAAAATTCTACAAAATTATCCGTAGCGTTACGATCGATTTTATTACATTTAGTGGGTCAGTGGCCATTAAAATCTATAATAAATGATATCTGTCATCGAGTTCAACGTATAAAAATTTTAAATGTCCAAGGATTAACGCCTCCAGTATTAAATGGAGGTTCATATTTAATGGAGCCCAGAGCTGTTCTTAATCAGATTGTAACACGGATCGACAGGGATATTAGCGCTCGCTTTTTTAAACTCTCCAGGATTAACTTAAGCTTTAAAAATATCCATTTAAAACATCGCTTTCACAACGTTATTATACTGATGAATTTAACAAACATAAAACAATCTAAAAGTAACAAATAACAGTAACTTTAATGATGCTCTTAAACACAAAAGTTTCATACAAATTCCAGTATTAGTTGAGAACGCACGAGCGGGCTAAAGCACAATTCAGACCAGAAAGGTACTGAAAAATAAAGTATAAGATCTATACTGGCCGGTTTGCAAACTTTGTCTTCCACGGGGTGAGGATTTAGCAAATTGAACTCTACGTACATAATAATAAAGAGGTACCAGATTGGAGAGGCCACTGCAGCTATATTTCAGCATCCGAGCGAATTCTAAATTTGAACGCCACTCCCGGGCATTCCGATTCGGTTTTGAAAAGGCGAGTGCCTCTTCAAATTTACGAGCGGTACGGATCCCGAATAGCGCCGGATAATCGATTTTAACTCGATCTTTATAACGCGTAAATTCCTTTGTAGTTAATGTCGCTGGTTTGTTGAAACTTACAGCTGTTATAGAATTAATTCGATGATTGACAAGAACGGTTTTTAACATGTTTCTTATTTAAAAAGAAAGTGTTCTAAATGTAACTAACGGAACATTAGGTTACCAAGTTGGAATGGACGATATAATCTGCTAATTACAAACTAGCTTTCGCCTGCGATTTTACATACGTAGCATTAAATAAATCAAAAATAAGCAGCCTTTGTGTTCTTCCAGATTATACTTTATATCTATTGTAAATTTCATCGAGATCCGTTCAGTAATTTAAGCTACAAAGTAACAAACGTCAATCTATCGACACTCGCATTTGTAATAGTAAGATTAACAAATCAAAATAAAGCACGTAGTTTCTAAAAATGACACATGACGGTCAAGCGTTTAATTCCTTTCGGTTTCAAGCTGAGCTAAAATAGCCTAGTGAATGAATGAATGAACGAATGTAGCTCATCACTCAAAGACGGACCATTATGTTAATGGAGCTGCAACCGGCCGTTCGACGAGTGAGCACTGTCACTAATTACATTCCAAATGAAATATTAAAACAATGTAGAAACTCTTTATTAATGGATTAATCAAACATTAGATTAACCAATAATTAAACACTAATGAATGACGCATTGACTTTTGAATTGCGAAAATTTCAAATCACTAAGAAACTGTTTCTCACGAATTCGTCTTCTATGTTACTGGTAACGTAGCATTTTTAATAGAGGAAGAATTTTTTAAATCGGTCCAGTAGTTTTTAAGCTATTTTAAAATATACATAAATCTATAAACACAAATATTTCCTCATTATAACATTAGTATATATATAGATGAGTATAACTAAAAAGAAGATAATTGCCAGTTATTTTTGTAAGAACTTTTAAGTTTTTAAAGCAATTTATTTAATATTGTAACAATTTTTTATGGTTTAGATTTTTTCTATTCATATTTATGTGTACTTAAGATTTATACTCAAACTAAATCAACTTTGCGACCAAGTATTACTTTACGTACAAGGGCCACTGTAAATCGGGTAACCCGCGAGCACTCGTTCCGCGATGTAGGTTAAGAAATACCCGCGCTTACAGTATGGAAACGCGTAAAAGCCTCTAGTAGTCCGTCACGCGAGCGAGGCACGCGAATTACTTGCCATCTTCCTACGACGATTTTATTAATAAACAAATTTTAATATTAAATACGTATATGGGATTCACTACTAGATTTTTGTAAATGAAAATGTGCCAATTAAATTCACAATACTATATGATTTTTTTCATTTGCATACATTAAATTGTTGTTGAAATAATTCGTCATAGGTGGGCGGCACGTTTGCTAAGCAAGCACCGGCAGACATAATGAAAGCTCTGCTGGTACATATTTTCTATGCAATTACGTGCGCCCTCCACACGACGGCACTTTTCACGAGGTGCATAAATTATTTTGAAGCAACCATTAATGATGTCGTTTTCACATTTTGACAGAGGCGTATAACAAGCAGTTGAGTCATTACATATTCTCGATCCGTTGAGCCAAATGATGTTTAATTCAGGAACATAATTATACTTAGTTATTAAAGTAGAGTTCCACTGCTGCGACACTCCATCCCTTTCATTTTCAGTAGTGGAACTGTACCTTTACATCCGTGTAATATAAACAGAAAGGAATAACTTCATATACTCTTGACGCATTCATTCACATTTGCATATCTCATCGTTAATACCACAAAAGAAATTCAAACAATGTACATCAGAATAACCGCAATAAACCAATGGAATGCAAAATAACCATAAATACGCGGCTTAAATCGAACACTTGTCAATTTGTCTCTCATACATTTATGCATGAGTGTCATCGTACAAAAAGTATGCGCTCCGAGCCACAATACTCTGCGAGCAAATGCATTTGTAATTCACTAATTGGACTTATTATAATGGAATATCGGAATAAAAATAACATACAGTTTTTTTAAATATGTCAGAGTGACGAGCGGTTTGCAGAATTAATCATAAAGGCAGATATACACATAAAAACAACACACAGAATAACAATAGAAACTGCATTCTTAGTTGACCGCCATCTTAATTGATAACTGCACAACACGATCTAATCGAATTTCGAATATTTACAGAGATTAACCAATTGATTTTAACTAAAACAAAGCACATGTTTTAACTATCTTATGACAACTGTCATCAGTAATTTGATCGTCACCTTGACATATCAAACCCAATGCACTTTCAGCTAGTACTCAAAATTATTAATTGCCAGTTACTTTTTTGTTCAATTTTTTTTTTTGTTAAATATGATAACTCTGATATGAAAATGTAAATCTATTAAATAAAATCTAACTAACATTATAAATGCGAAAGTTTAGATGGATGGATGTTTGTTAGAATATGTAGCCTAAACGGCTAAATGGATGTGGATGAAATTTGGCATAGATGTAGAGCAGAGTCTGGAAGAACACATAGGCTAGTTACTTTTTTTAATACGACGCGGAAGAATCGCAGGCGAAAGCTAGTAGATAATAAAGCATTGACTAGTCTACTGTATAATGCTTTTAAATTAACAGTGACAGGATGTTAATAATTGACGGACGATGATGACGTAGCCCACTCGTTCTCTTGCCCACGCCGCGCCGACAGTGGGTGGGCTAATCGCCGTCGCCGACTTGCCCTTTATTAATTCCATTCAAATACTTCCTCAATTCTAACTAAAGTGACCGCGACTATCCGTACATTATACGATATTTAGGTTACAAGTTCAGGCGAGTTATATGCAAAAGATATATAGTTTATTGTGTGCTTTAGAAAATTAATTTAAATTATCTGTTGAAAGTAACATGCTTAAATGATGTTAAGTATATTGCGTGAAGTAATCTAGTAAGTAAGATTGTAACTCAAAAACTACAACTTTATACTTTAGTTAAAATAGTACTGTAAAAGTGTAAGGTTCCATACGTTGAAGGACTTTCGTATGTCACACTGGGAGTGATATTTTAATAAAATGTACAAATTATCGAGCAATTAGTGTAGTGGGTCCGGTAGCGCTGACACCGCAGGTGGCGCCCCCTGGCGAGCGAAATTAAATGACAAATTATTTTCCCACGCAGCCTGCGCCCTTGTTATTAATCAGCTCGACCGCACGAGCCGCTCTGATTTGGCAGCCATAGAATTTCATGCGCATAATGTTGGCGCCGAAAAATGGTTTTACAGCGCTGTTCTGGCTTTAAATTTAATGTAAATATTATATGTAAAATGGAATTAAAGTGTAGAGACGTAAATGAAAATTGAATTAGAAATTGTGCTCTACTAAAAAGTGGTAACCCACTGGAACACTAAAGAGAAATAAGATAAAATGAAAATCGAACTTTGGAACACTTCACAAATTGTTACTTATAAAGAATATGTAAAGGGTGAGAAATGTAGCTTTACTTATACGTTTAGAGCTTGTGCACAGCTGAAACTATCAACTGTTTAGTCTTGCGTTGATTCCTATGAGATTATATGGTGCACACTACTCGATTCTTAGTTGTCCAAAAACAGTTGAATTGGCTGCAAAACAATCGACAACCGCACAACATTTGTGCGATAGTTTTCAAGATGTTATAAACTGTTATAAATCTTTGTTTGTAAATCTAAATGTTAAGTCATCGGTGAAATAAAATATCACGAACAAATATACACGTCAAGAAATATCAGACAATACCCAACTGGAACTGATTGACAAGTTATACCGTAACATTGTAGGAAAAACGCCAACTTTCATGACTATTTTATTTACTAAGTGAAGAGATCTAGTTGTCAACTTCAGTTGGATTTGAGTGAAAACATTATTTTGTCGATTCCTTATATTTTTATCTAAAACGAGCTTTTGCTGGTGACTGTCCGCGTGGAATTAGTGTTCTTACAGACTATTTGTGCCAAATTTATCGAGATCCATCCTAATTTTGAAACAAAAATATTAGTATGAAGTACAATTTTGAATCATCCTGTATCAGTTAAATCGTTAGTACTGCTGAATATAGACAAATTAATTTTTGTAACAGACGATAGACTAAACTTTAAGGATATGACTGCATTTGTTTAATGATTAATGCGTTATTCATATTAAAAACCGCAATCTTTTTACTTTTAAAATCTTGTAAAGTTGGTTAAGCATGAGTTCCAATTAATATGCACAAACACGACGCGTCGGGTCTGTCTGTCGTTACCATGAGCTTGATAAATGATTTCAACAGACAGTTCCCAGAGTTCGATAGATGCGGTGATTCATATTATATGATTTGCTTTTGAGGAATTTGCATTGTCAATTATTGTATTTATAATTACAGAATCTAGAACATCTAGACAAGAGCTTGATTTTACATTTGCAACAACACAAAAAAACTTCCGTGTAACTGTGATTTTGCTAATTTTAACAATTAAACATTTGTATGAAATTTTCTCTAAATGTCTCTTAATTCCATCTTTTAAGATACAGTTCAAGTTCGAGTCAAATAAGGTCAGAATTAAATATAAAAAAGAAACATAAATCAATTAACAATAATTTTCCACTTAAGCATTGGTAACACTAAGCAATTAGAAAGTTATTGAAGCTATTAAGTCGCTTAGAGGTCCCTTGTGCCGGGACCTTTTGGCCGTAAAATGAAAAATATTTTATAGCAGGTGATTATGATTGATTCGACTCGACTATACTCCGCCCATCCGAGGGAATATTAATTAACAAACTAATAGGAAAAGAGCAAAAAGAAAGGCCGGACAAGTATTGACCTTTGGGACGGTCTTCATAAAAAATTGTAAAATATTTTTTTGTTAACCAAAGACTTAAGTCAATTTATTTTATGATCGTTTTATTTTAATGTAATAATCGGTAAACACTTAACAGTTTTTTTACGGTCATAAGAGAAACAAATACTTGCTTTGCAATAATACGCATCATATTTTTATATTAAAATACTAGTTTACGCCCGCGACTCCGTCCGCATGGAATTAAAAAAAAAGTAATAAGCCTATATGTTCTTCCAGAGTATACTGTACATCTGTACCAAATTTCATCGAGATCCGTTCAGGCGTTTAGGCTAAACTCTAACAAACATCCATCTATCTAAACTTTCGCATTTATAATATTAGTATGAAAGTATGATTTATATGTACAACAGTTTGATTTCTACAAACCAATTGATAAATACAAAATATGCTATAGAAATATTCTTTATTTTGCTATCGGTACATCAGTATCATAAGGCAAGGTTCACATGTTACAAGCGCGTTATCTCATTAACAATCTGAGCACGTCAAACATAGTTGCATTGAACAAGCGTCGCTATTGAGAGTGGTCGCTGACAATGCACCAACGGACATTTCAACACACACTTTTACTATTATATTTTGTATTGATCTTATTCAGTTTTGAGAGTTTTACGTGAAATTAAAGAAAATAGCCTATAAGTGAAAACGTAGCTATTTATTGGTGAAAGAATTTTTGAAATCGACCCAGTAGTTTTTGAGTTATTTCTTCTTATTCTTTCCTCTTTATAATATTAGTGTAAAATAGTTTTTTTTTTATAATATTAGGTGGCAAATGAGCAAGCGGCCACCTGAATCCACCGAAGTGGAAAGCGATCGCTGCCCATAAACATCCGCAATTGCAGATCCGTTTCCTACTCTTCATTGACGGAGGAGGAGACACACATAAGAGAACATTTCCCCTTCATATGCATCTCCTCTACCGTGAAATCCACTTTTCCATACTTTCCTCTTAAGAAAAAAGTGGAAAAAGTATAGATATAGACTATGTAAGAATACTTATATAACATGGAAATTGGTTGAAAATTAAAAACAAACTTTCAATGCCAGTAAGTTATATTAAATCGTCATATTATAGAACTAGGAATCTGTTTGCTTTTGTACACGTCTTTCCTTGATATACCCGGTGTTTTTATAGTAATTCAGACTTTATTTTAATAAACTTGTAAATATTCTGGTTAGTCTATTTAATCTACATGCTGTGTTTTAAAACGTTAGTGCAGTAACATCTCTTTGGTGAAAAACTTAGAATAGTGACTCCGGCAATTTAGCGTCGGTTTTTGCGGCAGATGAGTGGCGTCTCCAATTAACTTCGTATTAGTTTGACACACTAATGATATTTTAAATGAAAACACTCCACGAGTGGTTGTACAGTTAGCAAAAAAAATTAAAAAAATAATTCAACTCTGGTACACAAGCCTTAACATACGAATTTTTATTTATAAGTACAGTAAACAATAATGACTTATTTTTTATTGAATTATACTAAGCCTATTTATTAATATTTTTGTAAAACATAACTCAATCGCTACATTTCTCATAGTTTTTACTATTTTTTTTTTCAGGTAATGCGGTACTGAAAATTATAAAGGTAACATACATTGCTGTAATCATATCCATAATATTAATATCAAGGATTTTTGAACTTGTACAAATTGCGTAACGTATTCGTTGACTTTTGCAAACGGTACACTAGATGGTATCTCGAAAATTTGAGCTGCCACTTGGCTTGCAGTTTTTGCCGCTTTCGCTACATCGTACGTAATTACCGGAGCTGTGATGGAAGAGGGAAAGATTCGTTAATTTATTTCTATATCTAGCACTCACCCGCCGCGCCACGCCGGCAGACTTACTACTTTAAAGAATACATATTTGGACAGTTTACTTTACGGTTACGGTACTAAAGCCGCTGGACCTTGTTCGAAACTTCACCACGTTGATCTATTGTCGACCTTCTGCTGCCAGTCCTTGTCGCCAATATTCTACACAATAAATCTTTGAAAAATTGCAGTAATCAAAACCAAAGCCTTTCACTCAAATAGTGAAACAAAATTTTAAGGGCCTATCTCACCATTGGCTGATAGAGACTCATATAGCTTAAAATGACGTCACTGTTACATAACGTAACAAAATCCAAAATTTGTATCACATATTTTACACGTTGGATTGTTAACAGATAATTTACAATTCGGTGGGACAGGCCCTAAGTGTTTCAGGTTTGTTATACTGTTATTTTACAAGTTTTTTGTGTTTTCTTTCCTGATACTTATTTGGACGAATCCCACTGGATACCGAATGACATTGAATCCTCTTAAAAATGTGAATTCATGAATGTATTGTAAATTATAAGTAGCTTTGGTGAAATAACAAGCAGAAATCCGTTTACTCTGGAGATTTTATTCAATTGAGAACACGTGGTGCATAAAATTTGCACAATGACGACAATATTTAAAGATCATCGCGGTAAGCTTCGCTATCTATGGACCAGGAAAACGGATATAACAGGGTTGTCGATTCAATATTTTTTAATTTTTATGTCTTCAGACACAAACTTAATTTTACCACAGTTATGTTTAAGCAGCCAATAGATAGGCATATTTTAATTATAGCCTTAAACTGGATTTTACATTTTTTTAAATTATCTTTATGTTATTGCCCTTTAAAATAATTAAGTTTTTAAAGTAAGTAAATGACTCTATTAGAGGAAAAAATCATTTTAAGTCACAAATTTTGTCAACCCTAAATTGATTACGGACAATGGATTTTCGTTCGAGCAATTCTTTAACAATAACAAGTATGCTCAAATTCGACAGCGGTTGTGGAACATTTTTTTATCTGTACTTGTAAAGCATGTGAACACGATAATGAAAACGGATTATTTTTTTTACTAAATCCGATTAAAAACATTTTACTACGAACTTTAACAAAACTCAGAGATATTAAAATGGTTTATAAACTTTACAATATTCATAAATTGAATATTTACATATGATTTGATTAGTCACTCAACAAAATGTTGAACAAATTTAATTTCTCCTCACAATTGTCAAACATTAAAATAGCGAAAAACCTTAATGTAAAATCTTAAATTCTCATTTGAAAACAAAAACAAGCAATGTACTGCATCAAACTGAAAGTTTCCGAGGATGTTTTTTTAATTCTCAGTCCAAGCTATTAGCATTCCGCTTCTCAGAATCAAGAGCATATTATACAATAATTTCTCATAAAGCTAGTTCGCTTTTTCTCACGCTTCCTGCAGCACTGAACTATGACTTTATAAACTCACCTCAAACTGAATAAATCTCAACTTTAATACTGGACCGCGATAATAAATGTATGCTTGGAATTTACTCAGTAAATAACATTACTGTTTACATAACATTTTTTTTACTATTAGTACATATTACTTGTTAAACAGTGGTAGAGGTCGCTTTACCATCTTGGCACGAATGGGTCGGCTCGCCCGGTGTAATACCACGACCACACAGAAAACAGTCGTGAATTGGAAGCAATTCCGCGTTGCGTCTGATGAGTGTGGTGCCGGAGGCCTGATTATTAGTCCCTTTCTTAAAAGGAAGGCATGGGAAGGAAAAGTGGATATAACGGTGGAGGAGATGCATAGGAAGGGAAAATGTCCTATTTATGTGCGTCTTCTTCTCCGTCAATGAAGGGTAGGCAACGCATCTGCAATTGCGGATGTTTATGGGTAGCGGTCGCTTTCCATTTCGGTGGATTCAGGTGTTCGCTTGTTCGTTTGCCACCTTATATTATTAAAATATATTAGTACCCCCGCCCCCCTTTAACATTGGATAGCGATAACCATAGTGGGTTAGGAAGGCAAAAAAACTTGACTTTGTCCTTGTAATAAAACAACCAAAAAACATCGATAATTTACTAAATGCAAAATACAAATTCCAAAGTAAGAACATAAATTAATTTAGGACATAAATTTTGAAGAAAGCTGTTCGGTAACGTAGGCCCTATTCTATGCAGAACATCTTTATTCCGTGTGACGTCAGCAAGGATCTCGCAAGGATTTATGACCGTCTACACGATCTTCACCTTTACCTAAAGTAATTTGCTTTAAAATAACGCATGGGTTTTATCAGACTAGCTATTCCCGTGCGGCTTCATCCGCATCAAATTATAAAAACTTTATTTTATCGTTTACATGTGTCCAATTTTCAATTGCAAATGTCAAAATGACATCACATGACAAACCTTGGCAATCTTACTTTCTTGATGTGCAACTTATGGTCTCATACCCACATTAGAGTTTTTATTCACAACATTTGCCCCCTAAGTTTAATGGCGTGAAAATATATAGCCTAAATCATGTCGTAAGTGTAGGGAAATTGTTAAAAAAAAGCATTATTCAAAAATATGCTGTGATTGCTGACATCTAAGGCAACAAATAAGTGTGTGTTTACGCTTTATTATAATAGTATGGAAAATATTAGTATAGAAGATATCTTAATATTTTTCCGTAAGAATATTGAAAATTTATTTGACGTTTTTTTTTACGATATTCGTTAGTATTAGACATCATAGTTAAAACAATCTAAAAAAATATACGGCCTATTGATTTCTTTTTATTATTAGTGGAAGTGCCAAAAGTAGTTGAAGTTGAAGGGTTAAATATTTCAAGTAATTACATCTTCAAGATTAAACATCAAATTATGAGTTATTACTCATTTAACAAGCTTATTATCTTGTGCATATAAAATACACAAATTAACTGACTGCAGGCGAAAAGCATAAAAACTCAATGAATACATAACAAAGTTCACTCTTGCATAAACTTGGTGAAGCGCGTGCGGACAAATTAAACCGCCCCTTCGGAACAAATCCACGGAATTAAAAAGCCAATCTAAGTTATCCCATACAATTACCAGTCACTTACCGCAGCCCCCCGTTTGGGGGTGGACAGCGGTAGCAAGACGTCACGTAAGATCGTTGCTATTGGTTAATTTGTAAGGGAACTTCGATGGTGTAACTTTTGGGAGAATTTCCTTTAGTTATTTCTCCGTCTTTAAAAAAATAATGAGACACGGAATCATTTGTATATTAAATATGGTAGAGGTAAACCTACATTTATAGTATACAAAGTAAAAGGTAACATTATTTTACTTCTTATCTATAAAAAAAAAACATACTTTTGTATGTATTGAAACAACACAAAAACTACTGGGCCGATTCCCAAAATTCTTTCGCCATAAAAACGCTACGTAATTAGTAATTAGTAACATAGGCTATATTATTTTATTTCACATGGACGAAGTCACTAGCAACACCTAGTTAAAATTATAAATACGAAAGTTAAGATGGATAGATGGCTCTTTGTTTTTTGGCATCCATATAGAACATAGGTTAATAATTTTTATTCAATTCCGTACGGACGGATTCGATGGTGAGAGCTAGTATAGATACGAGATAAAATTTCTCTATTTCCGAATCACCGTTACTATAATTAGGTCGCATGTTTTTTCGCTGACGTTATCTTGTGATCTTGTTACGTACGATATGCTAATATTAACTGGAACACCGATTTTCAGTAAAGATACAGCGAGTGAACTGAGATCAATATCTACTTGTGCTAAGAAGCTTATCGCGCGGGCTATGCAGAATCTAGGCACGCTAGTGTCGTAGTCGAGCTAGACTTTGTTACACACTAAACCTATTATAGTAACTTTAAGGATACGGGAAAGTTGCATGTCGCTAAAAGCGCTGTTTTATGAGTCGAGTACTTCGTTAAAGAGCAATAACTGGTCGAGTTGTTCAAGGATGGAGTGGTCAGGTCAGTTAAGGGTGCATACACATTGAAAACTTTACACAAAATGTTTATATGCACACGTAAGACAATCCTAAAGGCAATCAGTATAGTCATTTATACTATTATAATAAAGCGTAAACACACACTTCTTTGTTGCCTAAGATGTCAGCAATTACACCATATTTTTGAATAATTCTTTGTTTAATAAAAAGCCCTACACTTACGTCACGCTTTAGGCTATACATTTTCACGACATTAAACTAAGGGTGTAAATATTTTGGATAAAAACCCTAATGTGAGAAAGAGACCACAAGTTGCTGCCAACATCAAGGAAGCAAGATTGCCACTGTTTGTCATGTCATGTCATTTTGACATTTGCAATTGATAATTTGACAAATGTAAACAATAAAATCAAATTTTCATAATTTCATCAGGATGAAATCGCACGGGAACAGCTAGTATAAGATGTTTTGAAAGTTTGAAGCACAGAAATTACAATGTTTTTACTGTGGTTACCGATATAAATTGTGGCCCATCCTCAATTCAAGTTCCAATGTGATAAGGGCACGGATTAAACTAGCATTTCCTGGTGCGAGGTCCACGCAGGCAGCCCCGGGGCATCAGACTAGTGCGGGTACAACGATGCCGCATTACAAGGCGTCTGATGAATCGGTTCACGCGGCGCGCATAAATTAACTTGTTGCAAAAGCGGCAATGTATCGTATACACAGATTTGTGTACCGTCAGCAGATTAGACAGAAGGTTTAGTAAATCGATGTCATTCATAGTCAGTTTCTAATGTAATTTACTGTTATTTAAGTCCCTCAGTGCATTCTTAAGAATAATTTTGTATTGTCCAGTAGTAAATGTTTGAAATTTAAAATAAAATGACTGTAACTTAGTATTTTCTTTCATTTATCTGCATACGTAAATTCTTTCATTTATTGAATACTATTTTGAGGTTTAAGTTTTTCTGCTGACAGTACTTTCTATCAATGTATTGCGGAGTACTGAACCTCGCACCTTGACCTGCGGCGCGGGTTAGACGTCGTTTCCTGCTATCTTATACTGTACATACACGCATTCGAACTATACCGAGACTTATATGTTAGTGTTTCTAAAGCTATAACTTGCGATAACTTGTGATAACTTGTGATAACTTGTGAATTGTAATAGGTCAGTAAATTATAAATTACATTCCTGTTGTGAATATTAACACTGTAGTGTTTCATTTTAGATAAGATTGTTGACAATGACCATTTTGTATATTTGCGTTCAAATAAAGTTATGGTTATAATTTTGTTTGCTGTTGAGATTACTGTGGTATTGTGGTTTGAATGTAAATGTTAAAGGTCATTCGTCTATTGTACATTGACACTCAGTTAATAATTAAACCATTTTATCATAGGTTTTCTGTTTTTATCCATACACTAAGAGTATAAACTGTTTAAGATGAATTTACATTTAAGTAATCGAGGGCCTATCCCACTACTGGCTGATACTCAGATAGCTTAAAAATGACGTCACTGTTAGATAAGAGAACAAATAAAATATTTCCATCACATATTTTACACGTTAGATTGTTATCACACAATCTACAACTTGGTGGGACGGGCCCTAAGTCTTATAATCTTATCTTACTAATATTATAAATGCGAAAGTTTGTTTGGATGGATGTTTGTTAGAGTTTGTAAACTAAAATTTTTAACAAATCTGGCTACTTTCTTTTTTTTTTAATTCCACGCTGGTGGAATAGCAGGCGAAAGCTAGTCATTTATAAATTGTTACGTTTCAAAGGGACCGACAAATGCACCCCTAACTGGTACTTTAAAAAGGTAAACAAGTAAATCCCATCATCAATTCAAAGTGAAGCCTTCAATTTAAGCCGTGTAAATATTAGGGCCGCCATCTTTCAAAACGTCAACGGATACAAGCAGCGCCGCGGCGACAAATAGCCGAAACACTTAATACTGCAAAGCTTCAATTCATTTCCGTTAATTGTAGCCTCTTAATTTTTTACAACCCCCTCCCCTTGACGCTTTCAACACAGCTTTTAACCGATATTATGTCACCAATGTCGTGAGGGCTGTGGAAGTCGCTTCGAAATTATGCAAATGTATATAATTATATCAAAACGATAAAAAAGGGTTGTTCAAATGAAAAAATCTATTGTACTAAAAAGATTCAGTGTTTACGTGATATTTTTATATCATGCATTACAATTTTCGTTAATCCCGAAAAAACTATGAGAAATTTTTTTAAATAAATAAAAAAATGAGGCTTTATCCCACATCGTAATAAAAACCAGTTAAATTAAACCCCTAACTTATTCAAAAATATGTTATAGAAGTTTACAATTTCATTCAAAAATCTTTGTAATAATTTATTCCATAATTACAGGACAATTACTTATGCAGATGACGGCACTTTACACTTTCGTTTCCTTAACGAGGCAATCGGCTTTTGTTTTGGGCCCTTTACTAAAATGTTGCCTCGATATAAATTCAGCAGTTAGATTTAAGCTACTATTATACGAAGAGAGCGCTCACGGCTGTTATAGCAATATCGTTTGGACCCTTTTAATTCGGTAGCGTTATAATGAAACTTTCCTTGTAATAAAAATAAATGTTAAGACCAGGCTTAACCGGCATCATTGCAGCTTTGTTAACTTATATGTTACCTACAAATTTACTGAGGCACTTAATAAGTTTTGCTGAAAAATACTCTAGAAGACTGTTTCTACTTATTACTCTTGAAGTATTAAATTATTTGTATCTGTGTCGAATACAACCATCTTTATATATAAACTAGCTTTCGCCCGCGACTTCGTCCGCGTGGAATTAATAAAAACAAAAGTAGCCTATGTATTCTTCCAGACTATGCTCTACGTCTATACCAAATTTCATAGGAATCCAATCAGCTGTTTAGGCTACAAGCTCTAACAAACATCTACCTATCCATCTAAACATTTATAATATTAGTAAGATTGGAGTATCTGTATTTAATATTGAAAGATGACATATTTAGTGAACATGTGTATAAAGAGAAACTATTTTTAAATTTTGTCTGGCCGCAAGGTCGTGTTTATTCCACGTACTTTCTGAAACGACTGGACTTTAACAGAAAGATACACGCGGTAATATTATAGGTGACTTTTTAATTCTGCGCAAAAGTTGGGCGACATCTAGTAGTAAATAAAAGTAAAGAAGATTTTCCATTAAATTTGAATACTCTTATTGTAAAAACAATTCAATAGGTGCTTTAAAATTGATACTGTATTTACAAATGTTGAATTTGAAGTATTTACCTCAATAAAATTTATCGCATTTTGTACACAATAATTTGTACAATATTGATGTTTCTATAGCGCAAGTAAATGTACAAAGGTTGAGTCTGAGAACCCGAGACTCTTTTATTCCGATCTCAATGAGATGTCCTTTGATGTTGAGTACTGAATAAAGTTGGGCCATGAGACCCTTTCAGTTAACTTAAATACGGACCTATTTCTTACCTGCATTTTTATTATACAATTTCTTTGGATATACAGAAAAATGATCCTAATTGTTTATAAAATTTAATAAATACAACTTGTTCTGAAGTTTATTAGTTATTTAAATAACTAAGTACTGACATGTTTCAATTTTAAGATTCGTGGAAGATTTCTGTTTTTTTCGTGGCCCAACTTGGTTGCCCCTTACATAGGTACTTCTATAAAATGGGTTCTCATAAATTTGGCCTTATTAATTTAGTAGACATAAGTTCTCAGAGATCGTATACTAAAATATATATCTTTTCTCACACTTCTTATAACAGCGATAAAATATATTGTACTTTCAAATATTTCGATTTTAAAATAAAAATATATTTATATTACACGTAATTAACAGAATAACTTATTGAATGTTATCCTGATTTATTTTTAATCGAAAAAAACTTTCGCAGTAGTTTATTGCGAGACTTAATTTCAAACAAGTTTAATAAAAAAAAATGCGCAGCGAAGTTTTGAACAGCAACAAATGAAGCGGCGACCCTCGACTCCTCAAACCAATGACAAAGCCTGCGGCAGCAGACAGGATTTTTTTCACGAGGCTATAGAAAGTTCTAGACGCTCATTTAGCGAGTTCGTTCGGACAAAGGTCGCTCTGTTCCCATGAAGCTCACTCACAAAGAACTCTTTACTTCGCTTTAATTGGACGCCGCTGTAAATGATTAGAAAATAAATGATACATTTTCAAAAGTCATACTTTGTATTTTTATTTGTCGACCTTTTTAAAAACCCTTTGAACTATTTCATAGAAACACTTCATATTATCCCAATCTCTAAAGAACAAAAAAAAAACAATTGAGATGTTTGTATCGACTGCCAGTTAGCTAAACCAACATAAAACCAGAATATTTTTTCTTGGAAAACATTTTTTTAGAGTTTCACTTTCACTTATCTAAGGAAATGACTTCAGTTTCCTCTCAATATCCTCGTCGAATTGATTATACTTTATAATAACACCTTTTTACCCTCATTAGTCGTGGCCCGTTGCTTTTTATGACAGATTCATTACTGGTATATCCTATTTACGTATTTTTCTAACGAGATCAGTGCGACGGAGAGTTTAGAAAAAAATCTCTCCCAAAGGACCTCCTGTCAACGTTCATGGAACAAGGAATGAATTTCGCTTTAGTTAATTAGCTTAGGAGATTCACCTAAATAAAATTAGTTTTACTTGCTTCGGCCATGCATATTAAAACTTTTTTTAGAAAATGTATAAAGTATACAACAAGGAAGAATAAGCCAACATTTTTCTGTAAGCAAAATGTCTCTACCACCCTGTTAAACATACGTTATGATTGTAAAATTTGTAACAGAATGCATGAAAATCAACTATGGTGCTTCAGTTCTTTATCTGTTTGTTGTAAATTAGATAACCTACAGCTTAATGTAGAGTACATACCTTGCTTAGTAATGACCCTTAAATCTAATAATTCTTTGCATCTTTTTATATACCAGTTATATCTGTCCTTTCTATCATAACAAAAAAAATTCTATTCTTAAGGCCTGTCCCACTATTGGCTAATAGATGCTCAGATAGCTTAAAAATGAGGAACTATCTGATATAGTAATAAAATCCGACATTTCCATCACATATTTTAGTTGGATTGTTATCAGACAATTTACAATTTAGTGGGACAGGTCCTTTGTCCTATAATGAATGAGAACATATCTTCTAGATAGATGGTTAAATTCGATAGATAGCTAGTAAATATGTTTTCACAATATCTAGCCAGTCTATACAGTGGGTAGCCCGGCACGTTTGACCTATTTCTTTCCGTGCACGGGAGACTAATGCCGGCCGTAGTCTTAATGGGAGACCGTTTAGGACCTGTTACGACCAGTCCGGCCTCGCAGCGACGCTTTAAACTCTCTTTATTTGCCTTTTTTGGCACCGGAGACGTGGTCACAGTAAATTTGAGATTTAACTCTGATTACGGCTGACACGACGCCGCTAAAATTGAGAGTTATGTTGCCGTTTATGGTTTGAACTCGTAAAGGAATTGCTTTTTAAATTACAATTATAATTTTACGTTATGTAACAAAACATACTTAAGACAAAGAACTGTTGGATAACTAGACAGTTTGATTGGTACAATACCACTTAGAATAGATAGGACTTAAGTAAAATTGTAAATCTCGCCTGTTTTACATAACACTTGTCCGTTCTATTCTCTTCTCTATTCTCCATGTAATAAACAATAGTGGTTTATAATATGTCACCCTTTTAGTCATAAAGCTTATCGTCTGAAAGTTAAATAAAGCAGCAACTGCGATCCGTTCCGTGAATAATTAACTAAATCATTGCTGCGTTGTTTACAAACGGTTATTTGTCCAGAACAGAGCGTTTTAAATAAAGCAATTACAATTATTAACCCGCCAATGGATTTAGCGATGCATAAGCGGTCTACGCTTTTTAATCCCCTACGTTTAAATATCGCGGCAGGTACCCGCAGAATAACTCAGTATGTTCCAATATAGCACCTGTAGGTATGTCACAAGCGGATAGCGGAAACCAAATCCAATACATTTAAAACGGTACAATAATTTAATATACTCACAAAACGTAAGAAATGTATTCAAAAACATTATCTACTTTTTATGTGTAACATGAATAAATTTATTGAATTGGTAAATTTTTGCCAACATTTTCTTCAAACATGCCGCATCTATTTGTTTACAACAATATCAAAAGAAGCCTCAGTAAATTACTAAAAAGATACTGTGTATAAATTACGTTTATAAGTGCTAAAAATTAATAAACGCTTCCGCTTTTAAATTGCGTAATACGCAGTGACCACCTACAATAGGGTTTTCGATCAATCGAGAGATACTTAATATGACCACATTGTTTGCGGATTTAATGTTATTACGAAACTGCACTGTATTCAAAAACACGCTTTATTTACATATTTTAAATATATTTCTCTATTTAATTTAAGTAATCTGTACAAATATTATGAAGTGGAAATATTTGTATTTTTGTATGTTACAATAACTCAAAAACTACTGACCCAATTAAAAAAAATCTTTCACCATAAGAAATGTAATTTATGTGTGAATAACATAGGATTTTTTTTATTTTTTTTAATTTCACACGAACTAAGTCGCGAGTAATAGCTATGTTAACTAAAATGTTCATATTTAAAACAGTTGGTATTAATAAAAAAATGTATTAAATCAAAATGTACAATAAACTTTTTTATATAAAGCTATTCAAATGTTGATATAAGAGAGCGTTCGCACGTCGTAAAACATTGTGTTACAATTCGTATAATTAAGCGATTACCGCGACATCTCTTGTGAGGTAAAGGCGCACCCACACTAGCTGTGAGCTCGGAATAAATCAACGCTTTTTGTTCCCTTACTTTTTGTTATTTAATTATCTCCGACTCGGCCGATTCTCGTGAATTGGTGCGTGTGTTAACTGACAATATTAGTGTACTATTAAATAGATGTAAATAATTCTTCTCGTTATCCATTTAAGATTTATTTTCGAATGGCAAAACGGTAAATACAATTTGGTGACGTAACGATAACATCACATTTTCGATACTTTTATCGGCATGTTGGTAATTGTGAAGCGTGTCGATTTGATACGTTTTATTATGAGTATTATATTAAATTGCCTTCGTTAGTGTTGATTTTGTTGTTAAAAAGCTTTCTTTCTATATTCAGCCGCAGGTCCAGATGGCGGTAAAAAAGGGTAAAAAAAGAAAATATGTGAATAACGTTTATTGCTAGTAATATATTTATGCTAAAAATCATTTTTAGTTATAGGAAAGCTAAATAACTTTTTATCTTATTTAAAACTACACTTTCCGATCTACTATTAATTCTATTGTCTGTTTCTAATTTAGTTGTTCCGAGTCACACCTTACTAAGTATTTTTTTTAAAGTTAAGCGTAGTATACGCGATCTTAAGGTTCGATTAATGACCCGTCCTTTAATAACTACGAAAACCCATTCAAAATAAGAAATAAATTAAAATAAAACATGGTAGCCACATTTAGTTGGAATAAAACAAGTATAAAATTAATTACGTCCAATTACTAGAGAGGCGGAGGATAAATAGTGTTATAGAGGCAATCTATGATCTCTGATTCACCTGATATCGCGCACATGTGGCCTCAATTAAAAAACGTTTTAAAGTTAAAAAGAAGTAACAGGGTTGCTAACGATGCACCTCTCTTTCTGTTGTCCGACGGTGTGGAGACACCTTTAACTTAAGGCTCGGCTATTCTTTATTAAGCGACCAATATTTACTTCGGTAGTTGTTTAATCTTTAGCTAGGAGTAGTAAATTATAAAAGTAAATAATCGTTAGTGCATCGTCATATATTTTAACATTTATTTTTAAATTTGATAAGAATATTTTTCCGAAAACTTTTATTAAAGCATAATTTTTTTGATCGCTCTTCTTCGCCTTAAATCTTTCTGATCCTAATTAACTATGACGAGCGCATTATTCAATGCTATCCGTCCTTATCGATTACTTCAGAAAGGATAAAGACAAGACACCTATTAAAATTAATATCTTCTTTCACTGTTTCACTTCTGATAAAGAAACCGCGTGCATTAAAAATTTTAATGTTATCTATTTTGTTTATTGTCTAATTTGAGACTTGTGTATATGTGGTAAGGTTGTTTTTGTCTTGTTAAATTTTGATAGTTAAAACAATCCATGGGAATAGAATTTACATGGTGTTTAATAATTTGATCAAATGTCTGATAAAGTATGAGAAGGTATCAAAATAATTTTGATATTATCTTGATTTAGACGCAATCTGTTGTCATATTTTAAGTGAAGTTACGTTTAATCTCTTTTAATTAGATTTTGGAGATTTTCTTATTGTATAGTAAAGTATGGAAAAAATTGTAAAAATTTTTTTTCATATTTACACTAATTTAGACTTTTAGGACCTTTGTTGAAACTAGGTATTTAAAAATAAGGTACTTATTTAAAATTAAAATCCAGTCTATGCCTTAAGAAAATCTACTCCTCATAAAAAAAATAAGTAAGACAGAAAAACCTAAAGAGATTCAGTTCCAAATTAAGATAATCTGTTTAATTTATAACTTATTTCCAACTTAGGCAGCGGATGCAAATTACGGTTATAATAAAAAGCAAGGACCGCGAGATTAAGGCGGTGTTTTTCACAAGTTAGTAGAATGCGGGATTCTGAATATTTATACTCGGCAGTTAACTAACAGTGCTAAAGTTTAACCAACTTAGTTAGCGGCGGCGTAGCGAGGTGAAAGGATTTACACGGTACGATTTGGATCGCGGTTTGCCGTGCAAAGGTTAACTTTGTACATGATTTTTTGTTATTTTTTTCAGTAAAAAAAATTGCCAACCTCTATAGAATAGTTAAAGATGAAAAAGCATTAAAAAAACAGTTAACTAACTTATAACAACCTTTTCTTTAGACGAGCTACAAAATAAAATGTCATAACGTAACTAGTGATTACCGGATTTCTATATATGTATGGAACAGACTGTGTTTTGGTGGTATTTACAGGCCAGCTATCGTATCGGTAGTTTCTCTGGTATTGTAAAAGGGCGTCGATGATTACCTCTATATTCCTATTGCTGTTTTTCCCGTTTTTCTATTAAGAAATCTATTTTTAAATCCCACATCTGTCGGTACCGGCCAGTTCATGCAATAATCACATACCTCGTCTGTCAATTACGATTGACGACAAGTAAACGAAATACTAATTACATTTAGCTAATGTATAAACAAATCTATCTTCTTGACTTTTAAGTCAAACATAACACAAAAACGGTCGTCAGAAAGACGATAACATTACCAGCGCCATCTGCAGGCATGAGGAAACAACATTAACCCCATTTTTATACGATATTATAATCAAAAATAAAATGTAATATATGGATATCATATCGCGGAAGTTGTGATACTTTTTGGTCAACACTCTCCTTTATATTCATACTGGTTTTAGCCTGCGATTCCGTCGACGATAAAAAGGGTAAATAGCCTATCTATCCTTACAGACTATGTTCTACATCTTTGTATATTTCATGGAGATCCGTTCAGGAGTATATGCCACAAACTCTAACAAACATCCATCTAAACTTTCACATTTATAATAATAGTAATAAATAAGATATCAACTACCAACATGTCAATGCGTCAGGGGAAAAATTGCCCTTTTTGGCTAATTTTTTTATTAAAGCCTCATTGTTTACAGATATCCATAGTTTAAGGTCAGGAGAGCGTATTTCTGAATATTTTTAATATAACAGATAGCGTCAGTATTCAGGAAGTTAACGTATAGTTAGTGCTTACAATGAAATGCGCTCAGGCGAGCGACTGCGACGCCAAACTTTGCCTGCAACGCAGCTGACGGACCAACTACGATTTCAATTTAGGCGGATAGTCTGAAAACTATATGTATTGTTGTTCCTCTATATTTAGTATTAGTTGCTCGCGACTTCGCCCGCGTGTTATCAAAAAATAAAAAAAAACCTAGCCATGTTCACTGATAACGTAGCTTTTTACGGTGAAAGAATTTTTGAAATCGGCCCAGTAGTTTTTGAGTTATTTCAATACATACAAAAATCAAAAAATATTTTTTTTCCTCTTTATAATATTAGTATCGATATATATTTAATTATTGACAGAAATAAACACAATAAAAAAGTCTGCTTTTTAAAACTAGACGTTTTGTATTTTTACTGATGCTACAACTCAACTGTGACTATATTAAACTTGTTAAAATAACACTCACGGTACAATTAATATGCAGTAAAGTTTTACTGTTTTATTATGTTTGGAAAACAACAGCGGAAAACAAACGAAATTCGAGATAGAGTTACAAGTAATAAAATCTTTTGAAACACTTTGGCGTTTCAAAATTTAAGTGCTCGTGTCGTAAACAGTATTCTGTTTATCTTAGATTGATCTTGCGACCTTGAACTGATCTGAGTCAGCGGTGAAACTCGTATAGACAAAGAGCTAAGCCATAAAAAACCCTGCTAATGTTAAAGGACCGAAGCGTCTCTTTAGAACAAGACGTCCAATACAATGTCAATTCCACAAAATTAGTCCAAAACCAAAGAAACACTTTGGATTATGATAATAAATGCTTTTACCCTTTTATCTCTACCTACTAATATTATAAAGAGGTTTGTATTATTGGATTTTTGTATGTATTCGATTCGCGTAAAAACTATTCGGGCGATTTCAATAATTCTAGCTATTTTTTCTTATTTCTTGCGTTTGAAGTCGCGAGCAAAAGCTAGTGTATTGATAAAACAAATAATTGAAATTAAAAATGAAGTGAATTTCGGGTAGCTATCAAAATGTTGACATAATGTATGGGACCGGTAAGTGCCTATTAAAAGTACAAAATGGCTGCGGAGCAATTAATAATGTATTAACATTAATGAAATGAATGCATTCAGAAGCAATTTCGTGGAGCCAATGACTTCATTAATATTGATTTTGTAGTCAATCAATCTTGACATGTAAACTTCATTATATTTGGACGGTTTTTAATATAAATTTAAGGTTATATTTTTTAACTTGTGTGTACGTATCCCGCTACTGTCTCCCACACCTTATAATATCAGTGATATTTGAATATTCTGGCTCCTAAACTATATAGTCTACATGTGGTTAACAACCGGGTCAGAGATAAACAAACAGGGATCTATTTCTCTATTCGCAGCGGTTACCAAGCCGCGGCCCGCACCGCCGGCTGCGAAAACATCTCTACAGATAGCTTACCAGATAGGGATACAAGGTCAAATATTTAGTTTTTATCTTTATATTTATATTTGTCATTTGTATCCTATTGATATGTAACATAGTGTTTATGGATTTTAAACTATTTAAAATACGCATCTTGTAAACCAAAAAAAAACAAAAATAAACTTTAAACCAAACTAACTATTGTAAATGAGTTAAATTTAACCAATATCTATAAACTGTGCAGTGTGTATAAAAGTGTTGTATTTTGTAACACAACAGCACGAAGAGAGATATCTTTGACCTAAATCTTTGAAAAGTGGGAGAAACTTCATCTGAAAATAAACTTAACATGTTATTTTAGATGTGAATAGTCACGTCCGCTTTTTAAATAAAATTAATCTTTATTCGCTATTTGTAGGAATAGAATCGCATTGTAAAAAAAATTGTCTGCTTGTCTGTCTGTTCGTTAGCCGCGTTTGTTCCGGGTAATCTTCGAAACGGCTGGCCAGATTTCGACCGGACTTTCACTGGAGGGTAGCTGGCATAGACGGGCATATTATAATCTACTTTTTTTTTTAATTACGCGCTGTCAAAAAGCGACCGGACCGCTATCTCTGGAACGGGTGAAGCGATTTGGACATGACTTTGACTGAAACATAACTGGTAGAAGGTAGATGCACGCGGGAATGTGATAGACGACTTTTTTTTTTAAATCTGCGCTATCGAAGTTTGTAGGCGACAGTTCGTTAATTAATAAAAAATATGTATTTTGTTTCTAATTCTTTACGATGAAAAAATTGCAGTTATACTTTATAATAACTGTTTTAAGTTACACTTAGGTTTTGTAAAGTTAAGCGTTTATTAAAGCTGGTGAATTGTGTACAGTTATAATTACTGGTCAAGTAACAAATAAAACTTAAAAATTGATTTATTTAAATCTCCCTCCCACTTCAATGTTTCGAAACATCTGCGTTCCGTCAAGTGAGTCGTAAAAACTTAAAGGGATGTTAAACTCAATGGATCCTTTGTAATATAGCTACTAATATAACATGTAGTTAATCAGGAATATATTTTTAGGACATTTTATTTTACTGAAAAAATCTTATCTTACTAATATGCGCAAGTTTAGATGGACGAATGTTACTACGGATCTCGATGAAATTTGTCAAAAATGTAGAACATAATTATGAAGAACACATACTAATTAAGTTGTTTTTAATTTAGAAAACTAGTGTATGAGTTTAAAAGATGTTTCTAATTTTATGTTCCCACTGTTGATAAACTTGTGCAAAAACATAATTGTCTATTTATATTGCCCAAATGAGTATATATAAAGATAACTTAACAATACTTTGACTTCATGTGAGCTTTAGTGGGCGTAGTAAGTTTTCTTGCTTACTTTATAACCAAGTTTGTATTAAATGTATTGATTAAGATTCTGTTTAAATATATGAACCACATTCAACAAACATAAATTTAAAAGAACATTTTTTAAAATTTGAGCTCTTTTAGTTAGTTTCTTGTAATTTACTTCCAATATCATATCTTTTTGATGTTAGTTTAGTATTAATTAACCTTAAGTTTTAATCCCTTTATTACGCCTAACTAATGGGAAATTTAACTAAAATTATTGAAACAACTAGATTTTGCCCGCTACTCCTTTCTCGTGGAATTAAAAAAAAAAACTAAATACCCTATGTGTTCTTCCATACTGTACTCTACGTCTATGCCAAATTCCATCAAGATCCCTACAGCCGTTTAGGCTACAAACTCTAACAAACATCCATCTATCCATCTAAACTTGCATTTATAATTATTAAAATAATTGCTTGTTTTTCACCGTCTTAAGAATAGAGTGCATTTTATTTAAATGTAGATGGAACGTATAGTTAAGAGTGCGCCAGTCGATGCGGCCAGCAGTTTCTAACGCAAAAAGATAACAGATATCATTTGAATCATTTAAAAGACAGACAGTTCGTTTATTTCTTCAACACGGATTAACAATTAGCCTTTGTTGTTTATTATGAGTCACGTCGCGGCCCTCCGTCTGTTTATTTATGGACGAAGCTCTGCAAATATGTTGCGAATTAAGAATGTACCGCGAATTTGTAATGTTGATTTGATACTGGATGCATATATACGATTACTAGCTGTTCCCGTGCGGCTTCATCCGCATGAAATTATGAAAATTTTATTTTATGGTTTACATTTGTCAAATTATCAATAGCAAATGTCAAAATTACATGACAAACCTTGGCAATCTTGTTTCCTTGATGTTGGCAGCAACTTATGGTCTCTTTCCCACATTAGGGTTTTTATCCAAAATATTTACCCCCAAAGATAATAAATTAATTGCGTGAAAATATATAGCCTAAAGCGTGACGTAAGTGTAGGGCTTTTCATTAAAAAAGAGTTATTCAAAAATATGCTGTAATAGCTGACATCTTAGGCAACAAAAAAGTGTGTGTTTATGCTTTATTATAATAGTATAGATGTGGAAATAACCGTTTAATAAACGGTTATTTCCATTGGCAATTAATTAGGAGATATAATTGCTATCAGTAGACAATAGATAAAGTCGGTTTAGTCAACATTTTGACTAAACAAATGACTGAACTAAATAATTGACTAGACTAAATAATTTTTGTCTGTCAATCCGCAAGCCGCGTTTGTTTTGGGTAATCTCCGAAACGGCTGGGCAGATTTCCACCTGACTTTCACTGAAGGGTAGCTGACAGTCGGACATATAGGCTACTTTTTTATCTTAATATTGCGTGGACGAAGTCGCGGGCAACAGCTAGTAGTAACATAAACAAATGAACGTGAAATAAATGAATTTCTTTCTTTCACATATATCGCGGTCATTTCAAATACAGCCAGAGTACTGAATGTAGAGTTAAATTGCATATGAATGTAGCAACTGACACATCTGTTCACAACGTAATCTTAAGTCGTCCGCCAGCGCTCGGCGTTATCTCACCACGTACTGAACTACCGCACAGGTATTTGTCACTGAAACATATTTTCAGTTACCCCACGCCTTATGAACGTCTTATAATAAAACCATAGTTTAAGTTAGAATAAATCTTACGAAATAGACCAAAATGATGCAGAGAGACCAATTTACAATGTTATTGCCTTATAGGTTAGTATTTAAGTCAAATTGTAATCTTCATACTAATATTATGAATGCGAAAGTTTAGATGGATGGACTATTGTTAAAAGATATCGCCTGAAATCAATGGAACTCGATGTAATTTAACACAGATGTATAACTTAAGTGAAAGAACACATGGCTACTTATAAGTTTTTTATTAATTCTGCACGGATGGTGTCATAGGAATAAGCTAGTGGTTTACATATTAAAGCTAGGCTATGCGAGAACTCAAAGAATCGAATTTTTACTGGCATTATGTATTAATGTTTGCCGATCAAAATATCGTCTTAATTACAACAAATATGAAGAGAACAAGAGTTACACGTGTTACAATGAAGCGGAATGACATTTAAGTGAGTCCCGGGCGCGGCCACCTCGCGTCTCCTCATTTCACGGCTATTAGTTAAACTTGTTACGTACGCGTGGATCTCCATTAAAATGCAAATTGAACGCCCCTGAAAATGTTTGTGTATATTTTTCCCTCTCCCGCCGGTTGGCAATCATTAGCCTGTATTTTTCTTAATAAGCAACCATAATATACATAAATTATAACATTTTTATCGTTGCTGGTTAATGGCCATTCAACGTTTAATGATTCGACTTAAAAATTTGGATTACCACTAATTGTGACTTTGGGGACGTCGGTGGCTCAGTGGTTTAAGCACTTGACTTGTAAATCTACAGGTCTTGGGTTTGAATTCCGTCTGTACCAATGTGATTTTCGAATTTCATATATACATAATTTAACCAACGTTCTTACAGTGAAAGAAAACATCGTGATGCTTGCACATATCAGCGAAGAAATTCAAAGATGTGTGTGAAGTCAATCTGCAGTGGGCCAGCGTGGTTGTCACCCATAATTTAAGGTAGTGTCGGAGCCCCTCGGTGGGGACATATAGTGAGCTGGTGATGATGACGATGATAGTGACTTTTATTTCAAGATATTTGTACTGTTTGTTTTATATGTCTATTCTGTTATTAATCTATGGCTTCATCTTAATTCATTTTAGGTATATACATTTCGTTAATGCTTTCAATTTTAATTAATTAAAATAAATTCTGTTTTAGTTATTTTTGAATCAAATCTCATATCCTACGGAGACAAATGCAATTGTCATGTATCGATAACCCCGTCAGTTAAAACTGTACAGACGTTGTAATTTCCTGTATGCACGCCACTGTCCTTTTCAATTTGATCGCAGTATAAATATGTTTGAAATATAAATCATACTAATATCATAAATGCGAAAGTTTAGATGTATGTTTGTTAGAGTTTGTAACCTAAATGGCTGAACTGATTTCGATGAAATTTGGTATAGACGTAGAGGGTAATCTGGAAGAACACATAGGCTACTCACTTTTGTTTTTGTCTCTAATTTTACGCGGACAGAGTCGCGCGCAAAAGCTAGTTTTAGATAAACATCTCATTATATTTACAAGTATAACAAAATATCTTATAACAGTTTTTTTTCATCATCATTTTTCATCAACAAAGAGACTACTTCGGGTCTTAAAAAGAATTTTATGATAATAATACTTAAATATTGATCTTTACTTAATTTAAAAAAAGTATTAATAGTTAGGGATATCTCCCAGAATTAACTTATGTGTCTGTTTGTCACAAGAAGTTATTAAAGACTACTGTACCTTTAACATATGAAACGTAAATTTGATTACTTCCCTCCTGCTGAGGTAAGAATCGTTGGAAATGAAGCCTCCCTGCAACCCCCGCGACCTCCCGCAGCCACCCCGAAGCCGGAAGTGTGGAATACTCGGCTGTGGAAATGGAAAAGCCGTCACCGGATGTGACCGGCGCAGGTGTGGATTATGCCTCTCGGAATAAACATGGCGGACGCGACAGTTTTAGTTGGAAAAGCTTGATTTGTAAGATATTGGAGATTGTGATCCTTCAAGATTTTAGAGTTAATCTATATCTATACTTATATTATAGAGAAAAGACTTGTATTCGTATAATATGAAATAACTTAAAAAATACTGGGCTGATTTCAAAAATTCTTTCACCATTAAAAAGCTACTTTATCAGTGAGTAACATGGGGTATGTTTTTGGTTATTTTTTTAATTCACGCAGAAGTCGAGAGCAACAGCTAGTTTTGATATTTACAATTTTGTTTTTAATTTTAATGACACAAATTATGTTAGTACAGATTTAATACATCGTGTTGGTAATAGTACAGAGAGTACACAATGTAAATGAGATGACTACAGCAAGATCTTTGTAGGTCTTGCTTTTACTATTGTTATTCAAGTTCGAATCCAGAACACGTGGGCGGGAGAGCTCAGGGGAGGTATATTGTGTCGAGTAATGGATATGAAATATTGCATTTTATTCATAATTTTTTATTTGACTAGAAAGCATACTTCATGTTACATTTTGGGAGCAGGAGATTTTTTATTTGATAAACTATGTACTTATCTGCCTGCAATTTTTTTAATTAAAATTAAAACAATTTTTAGTATCAAAAACTTGTTTTTTAAGTTGTACTTTAATTATGAGATTTGAGCTATAAATACTTAATTCATAAGACATTTACAAATGCATTTGGAATTCAAAAATAGTGAGTCCCCTAACATTGTTAAAGTGCAGCGAAA
>NW_013525916.1:431638-466651 GCF_000836215.1 Papilio polytes
GAGCTGTTGCCCGCGACTTCGTCCGCGTGGTATTCGAAAACATACAAACTATATAAATTACAAAAAGCTAGGTATCCCTCGGGAACCGGACCTTTCTCGGGGATAAAGCTTGTCCCATGTGTACTCCAGACTTTGTTTTATATCTGTGCCAAATTTCAATAAGATATGTTGAACAGTATAGTATGTTGCAGAATGATCGAGTAAACATTAAAAAACTAAATTAATGAATCCCACGGGAACCGTAACTATTCCATGGATAAAAATTAGCCTTTGTGTTCTTCCAGACTATGCTCTAAACCTGTGCCAAATTTCATGGAGATCCGTTCAGCCGTTTAGGCTACAAACGCTAACAAACATCCATCCATCTTAACTTTCGCATTTATAATATTAGTAAGATTAGTAAGATTATGGTGCTCGCCATTTCGTCTGCGCGAAATAAAAAAAAACATAGCCTATGTTACTAACTGATAACGTAATTTTTTAATGGTGTAAGGAGTGTTACAATCGGTCCAGTTGTTATTGAGTTATTTCAATACTTACAACAATACAAAATACAATTTACTCTTTATTATATTAAGTAAACATATAGATAGTAAAGACTAGCATATGTCGCTTAACTTGCTTTCGCCCGCAATTTCGTCCGCGCTGAATTAAAAAAAAATCGCAAGTATCTACATATATGTTCTCCCGGACTATGTTTCGTCCTTTTGTATGTAGTAGCAATCCATACATCCATCTATACTTTCGTTTTTATATTTTTTGTTGAAACTAGCTGTTCCCGAGCGATTTTATGAGCAATAAATTATTTTATAGTTTACATCTGTCAATTTGTCAATTGCAATTGTCAAAATGACATGACATGACATGACAAAACTTGGCAACCTTGTTTCCTTGATGTTGGCAGCAACTTATGGTCTCTTTCCCACATTAGGGTTTTTATCCAAAATATTTACCCCCTAAGCATAATGGCGTGAAAATATATAGCCTAAAGCGTGACGTAAGTGTAGGGCTTTTTATAAAAGAAGTATAATTCAAAAATATGGTGTAATTGCTGACATCTTAGGCAACAAAGAAGTGTGTGTTTACGCTTTATTATAATAGTTTAGATATGTTCTACGTTTTTGTATGGTTAAATTACACTTTAAAGTAACTGAATATCATTATTTGTGTACGAATAAGGCAACGTTGTAAGAAGTAAAATCCCTAATGGAGATGTTAAGTAACAAGCATTAAGGAATCCATTAATATTATTTATTGAAACCTTTCACCGAGCCCTTTTAATACAATTAAATACCGCGATAAAACACCACTTGCTTATTTTTATTGTTACTGTAATTTATTACACCTTACCAACTTGTATTGTAATTATTTACAGATGAATGTGTGATAAATACATGTCATAAAACCTGTTTCACATTTTGTACATAACCTTAAAATTATTGGTTAAATCAAAACTTTTTTATAAATTAACATCGATTTCTTACACTAAAAGGAATTTAAAAAATGTTTCAATAATTAATTTTAATTTAGAAATATACGTTGTTAAATTTCTTATATTTCCTTATTATTGTCTCGTGTATATTTTTTCAAGCTAGCCAAATAAAGCGACAACAACGCTATCTGGAGGTGGTCTAGGCCATATATTAACTTGGCCGTAGACTTCGATAACCTTAATCGGTCTCCCAAGCAGTTTGAATTGCGCCACTACATCTTATAGCGTCAGGTAAAAGTAACGACAGCAAAAAAATCAAAGCAAAAAAATATTATATACTTTAAGGAGTTAAACGTTCACTACATATACGTTTTTTTTTGAAGTCGCTACTAAAAAATTAAACAGTATGTACCAGCGTTAAGCGATAAGCAGTTATTGCTAACTTTTAACGCCTATATTAAATAGACCAAAAGAGCGTCCGTAGTCAGTGGTTTTTTTTCTTTTCTTTTTTTTTGGCGGCCTCTGCCGCTCTCGCTGCTTCCCTGACGTACATTTCTCAGGGACCTGGGATGCGGGTGTTTTCATTTTCAAAAAAGTTTACAATCGGTCTAAATCAAATATTACAGGTATCTTATTTCCTTTTGCACTTGACTTGTAATCTACAGGTCTTAGGTTCGAATCCCGCCATATACCAATGTAATTTTCGAATTTCATATGTACAATTTACCCAACATTCTTACGATGACGGTATAGCGTGATGCCTGCACATATCAGCGAAGAAATTCAAATATATAAAGTCAACCAACCCGCATTTGGGCAGCGTGGGTGACTATGTCCTACCCCTTACTTATAGTAGACTTCCAGCCCCTTAGGGGACGTATAGTGATAATTAAATAGGTCAAATTTAGTAATTAGTTTTTTGTAATTTTTTTGGCAACGGTACTTCGTCAATGTGTGGCTCGGGTAATATCTGTTAGCAGTGAACTAAGTGTATGCAGATGTCCCGGGTATCGATTAAGTTATAAAGATTCCACGAGCTTTCTAATACGGCTTTCTGATAAAATTTTAAATACTTGAGACATACTTGAAGGTTAGTGGAAAGTTCATACACTTTACAGTTCAATGAAATTCTCATGATAAACGAAATGTATTAAATACTAGCTGTTCCCGTGCGACTTCATCCGCATAAAATTATGAAAATTTTATTTCATAGTTTACATGTGTCAAATTATCAATTGCAAATGTCAAAATGACATGATGACAAACCATGGCAACCTTGCTTTCTTGATGTTGGCAGCAACTTATGGTTTCTTTCCCACATTAGGGTTTTTATCCAAAATATTTACACCCTAAGTTTAATAGCGTAAACATATAGCCTAAAGCGTAACGTATGTGTAGGGTTTTTATTAAAAAAAAGGATTATTAAAAAAATGCAGTAATTGCTGACATCTTAGGCAACAAATAATCGTGTGTTTACGCTTTATTATAATAGTTAGTTATAGATATAGTACAGACTCGCTGTTGCCCACGACTTCGCTCGTGTGGAGTTTTAAAGTTCAAAACTAACGTTCGCCTCTTTTTTCAACCTATCGCCTAAAATATTAACTTAGTAAGTAATCTACGTAACAGAAACCTTATGAAATATTATTGGTAGTTTGTCTAAGTATGCACATTGCAATGAAATAGATAGAAATATAGTTATAATACCCACTAAAGATATCTGGATATTGTTTTCAATATGAACCTGTTATATTTCCCTACATCCTGGTTACTAATTAACTTTACGTTCCTTAGGCTTCTGTAGACGCATTCTTATGCTTATAAAGCAAGAAAGCTTTCAAATAAGCATATTAAGGACTTACAAAAGGGAAGGATTATAACAAAAAAGAAACATTTTTATCTCTATTAGTCTTACGTAAGTATAGATGGATGGATGTTTGTTACATCGTAAAAAACAGCTGTATGGATTTGGATGAAATTTGGTACATACAATGCTACAAAATAAGTTTCTTTTTATTCCACGCGGATAGTGTCGCGGGCGATAGCTAGTTCTTGTAATAATTAAAAAATGTCTTATGTAGTCGTTAAAGAAATCAAAATGACTAGACACAATACACAATCAAAAATAGACACATTAACTGTAACGAATCTCAAAATATGATGCGGTTTGTATTCGGACACGAATCAACAAACAATTTGGTCATTAACGACAGGAATCACAAGCTTCCAAGAATATTCGAAGAAACGATATAGGTGGGCTAAGAAATAAATAAAATCTTCCAATAGAATATATTAAACCAAATAGTTACTATGAATATTGTAATGGATACATCATTTCTAAAACATTTCTCGATAACAATTCCTGTATAAGCTAAATTTTCGTAAAAATAATTCTTAAAACTGTAGCACTTTTAGTCGTAATTTCAATAAAAAAAGATTTTTATTTTTAATATTAACATCAGATAAACGGCTTTATTTGAACAATTTACATTATAAATAAAGCACTCAAATGTAAGTTAGGTAGTTAATTATTCTCCCTCGGCGATATCTTAGAGCGTACTCGAGCGGTCGCCGTAAGAAAGGCGTAGGCGTCGCTACTCTGTGTGCGGTCTTTTTATCGGTCAACCACCAAACCAACACCATCTACAAACAAAAATATGCTCTAACACACAGGAAATAGAACTTAATTTAAATCACCTTAAATTACTTGATTCATGATTTAATTAATCATGCATGTTAATTTCAGCTTTATGACTTATAGTTAAGGTTTAATTTCAATTGATTTGATGTTAAACTATTAAAATAATGAGCATAAGGGTATCCCAGTAATTTCTCATGTCCTGCTTTATTTATTGTATGGCGAATAAGGCTACTGTATCGCTTTGTTGAAGCCGGAGGAGATGAGGAATGAAGGCGGTCGCTTAATGCTTCCTCAGGCAGCGTTTGTTATGGACAATGGGAACTGAATTAACAAAGGAAACGTTAAATTAACAATATGTATGGATAAATCACGCAAAATGATTATGTGAATTATTGTCAATTATGACATAGAAAGAATTTCAAATTAAAACGGTTTTATTTTAAAATATGAATGATTCGTCAATTTTTTAAATGAAATATTTTTATTCAAGCTAATAAATTATAATAAAAAAAGATTTCTGTGTTCAAAAATGAAGAAGCATTTAAAAAGTAAAATCTTTTTTTGCTAAATATCAATGGAAAACATTTTGTAATAAAAATCATTTTTAATTCTTTTGTAATTAAATATCCAAATGAATGAAAATTATTTGTGATTTTTGTATTTCCAAGAAAAAGAAATAGAATTTTATTTTAAATTAAATTGATTTGTTATTTTTATTTGAGCTAATTTTTAATACCAAAAAGATTATTCTATTTTTAAAATGGTGAACATTTTTAGAAAAAAAAAGTAGATTTTAAATGTTTGTGTTTTATGATTTTTCTAGCTAGCTAGTTACGAATAATAGCAAGCTTTAAAATGGTTCAGGATATTACAAAATCAACCAAAAACAAGTTCTTTAACATTCTGGCAGTAACCAGATGCGATGTCGGCAATTCTATAGCTCTATAGAGATGCAAATTTGATTGATATTTCAAGTGTCGTTCCTTGTGACAAGGTTCCAACGTGGCGTAGGTTCAGTGGAGTTGGGACCATGTCGTACTAACACAATACGACTGAGCCATTCATGATCGGGACGTTCGACGTTACAAATGGAATGACTCGTGAACGCTTTCAGGCGAGTCATCGTGACGTCATCGTGAACAGGTGAACGGCTCGTGTTTCGTCCTAGTTAGATCGAGAGGCGTTACCTTGCACTCGTCGGGTGCCTACATCGAGTGTCCGACTCTTTTGACTGAATGATTGCTACTACCGAATGACTGAATGACTGAATGACTGAATGATACTTTGTGCATCATTGCCTAATTGAATACGGTGTCAGAGTTGGTGTATTGATTGTTACCAACATTAGAATTATAAGTGAGAAAATAACAATTGTAAATAATTTTACAATACCAATATCGCATTTAATAAACATGAATATATTTCAACTATGCGTACACAAAGCATCCATTAAATCAATCAACCGTCACTCTATTATATTTGAGCCGCAAATAGTATTTGAATTATGCAGCAGTACAATTGCGATAAATGCAACGCGATGTCACAGAGTAGCTAATGTAACAGTATTGACACTGACATTGAGCCCGTGCACACCTTAGACTAAACTATCGCACAACTGTTTAGTCGTGCTTATATGGAGGTACAATACTCCATTTTAGTTATGCAATTAAACAGTTAAATTGGCTACGAAACACGACAACTGCACAACTGTTGTGTGTTTAAATTATTTACTAACATACTTAAACTAGCTTTCACCCGCGACTCCGTCCGCGCGGAATGAAAAAAAGTAAAAGCCAGTAGCCTATGTGTTTTTCCAGACTATCCTCTACATCTATACTAAATTTCATCGAGATCCCTTCAGTCGTTTAGGCTACAAACTCTAACAAACATCCATCCATCTAAACATTCACATTTATAATATTAGTAAGATTAAATCAGTACTTAAGAAATCCTATGTGTAGATTTAAGGCATAACTTAGAAGGTAAAAGTCCTGACCCAGGTTGATACATCCGACATCTTTTGTGAACAAGGATTTTAGTTCCATATTCTGCTAAAATATAGTGATGGTTTTGAAACATAAATCTAAACAAAGGAACTACTTAAGTGACGTAAAGAAATAATAGGAGCATTAAGTCTTTTTGTGTGCTATGAAAAAAGAAAAAAAAATCTACTAGATGACCGTATAATAAAAAAAAAATATGTAAATTAATAAAAGAACATTAGCTGCATTGCACAGGAATACAAATATAAACTACATAGAAGTTAGAGCGTCCCTTACGTCACGTCCCTTAATTACGTTAAGGAAATTTCAACTTTAACGCGGCGCCGGTTAAAACAAACGATTGTTGAGTAAAAAAAGAATACCTTTAATTCGGAATTAAACATAAAAAAAGAGCGGGCGACGTTGGAGCCGTGAAATTGAACGGATCCGAACAAAATAGCCTCGAGCTGTTATCACCGGAGTAGATCTGACAATTTGTAGACATGCCGCCCTGTTCAGAAACCACAAATATTCTAAACAAACCTCGTATTGATTACTCTACGCATTTTGACCTCCTTAAGTGCAAGTTACGCCAAGTGTATACCACATTTTAAAGCAATAATCACATATAACCTTTATCTACACTAGTATGTTAAGTTTTTTTTTGTATGTAACTAATAAACTCAAAAACTACTGAACCGATTTCAAAAAATATTTTCTCATTAGAAAGCTAGATTATCACTGAGTAACATAGGCTATTAATTTAATTTCCTAATTATAAGAAGCAATATTTTTTTAAGTTAAATTGAAAATATTATTTGATACGTGTTTTCCACTCACAGGTACTCTGAAAATGTACGAAACAAACCGTTTTCAATATACACTTTATGTCATGAAGCATTCTAAAATGCACGTCACGTTAACAATTGTAAACACGCTAACCAAATTCTACTTCAGAATCAGTACACAGTAGAAAGTCAAATATCTAGTCTGTACGAGCACTCAAACATTGCTGCACCTTAAATTAATTTTGACATGTAACTCAATCCGTCCACAGACTGTACATTCTCACGGAGCGAACGTCATGTTTTGTTCACTCTGTCGTGTCTGTTACAGTTTTATGTGGCACATATTTCGTGGCAAATAAATATAATGTTACCAATTTGAGAATGGATATTGGACGGGACGGACAGTGGGCGTAAAACAAAACGTAACTACGCGTTTTATGGCGTTTCGTTTTACAAATCTTGTCTTTTTAACGGAATGTAGTTGACACGTTAGTTTTTATTCACTACTATGTTTATATAACAATAAGAATCAGAAGCTGTACTGGTTACTGGGGTTACATTACAACTTTTTATAATGCAAAAGCGACCTCTATTATTGTTAATCAATACATAGAAAAATGAATTAAAAGTACTTTTAAATTTCATTCGCATATCTATTGTAATAAACTATTAGGTAGATATATCCATTATATTCTACTAGCTTTTGCCCGCGACTCCATTCGCGTGGAATTAAAAAAACAAAAATTATATGCGTTTGTGATTTTATAAAAAAATTCATCCCGATCCGTTCAGTAATTAAGGCTCCAAACTCTAACAAACATCCATCTATGGTAAACTTTCGCATTCATAATATATGTTTGATTTGCTTGATATACAAGAGGTCACAAGCTACATGTGCGAAAGAGTAGTTTTTAAATGAATGACTTTAAATGTTCAAACTTTTTAAAAAAGCTACAGAACGGTGATTTGTGAAAGTGCTACGTAAGGTTTTCAGACAGAAGCATTATGGCAGCTTCATGACACACATATGGTACTTCATTATGATTGCATATGGGCTATTGTGTTGAATGTGTGTCAACAAACACAGACACTCGGCGGAACGGTGACATAGTTGGCATTGTGTTTCACACGTGGGTAGTATAAACAGACAGTGGAATAGTAAAGAATACTACTGTCGTTTGAACGAACACAATAGGGATACCGCACTGTTTTACTGTACTGCCTAAATGATCTACCCTCCTGTGAAATGTAACAATCGCGGTTCGCGGAGGCAGCGCAAAGTGAGACTCCGGTAATGAGAAAAGGCACTGTATCCCCTTGTCACATTTTTACATACTTTTTTTATTATTATTTACTGTAAAACTAGCAAAATGTTAAGATTCGGTTTTATTTACGAGAACAGATTGTACGTGCAAATATAGGTAATCTTACTAATATTATAAATGCGAAGGTTTAGATGGATGGATGGATAGATGGCTGGATGTTTGTTAGCGTTTGTAGCCTAAACGGATGAACGGATCTCCATGAAATTTGGCACAGGTTTAGATCATAGTCTGGAAGAACACATAGGCTACTTTTTATCCATGGAATAGTTACGGTTCCCGTGGGATTCATTACTTTAGTTTTTTAATGTTTACTCGATTATTCTGCAACGGTTCAACATATCTTATTGAAATTTGGCACAGATATAAAACAAAGTCTGGAGTACACATGGGATACGCTTCATCCCCAAGAATTGTCCGCTTCCCGAGGGATACGTAGCTTTTTGTAATTTATATAGTTTGTATGTTTTCTAATACCACGCAGACGAAGTCGCGGGCAACAGCTCGTTGTTAAATATTGTGAACGGGCGCACACGTTTGACTAAACTATCGCACGACTGTTTGCGATTGTCGATTGTTTCGCAGTCGAAACAATCGACGTGTATTACAGTGGTAGTGCCCGCTTTAACATGTTAGCAGTGCAGGGCCGGCCGGCACGCCCCCAGTAATACCACGACCTTACAAGACAGGCGTGAAATGGAAGCAATTCCGTGTTTCGTCTGATGAGTGTGGTGCCGGATGCCTAATTTAAGTCCCTTTCTATTTACCACCCTTTTCTTATAAGGAGAGGATGCGAAGGGGAAGTGGATTTGACGGTGGAGATGCATAGAAGGGGAAATATCTTCTTTATCTGCGTCTCCTTCTCCGTCGGATAAGGGTAGGCAACGCATCTGCAATTTCATACGTAAGGATTTTGCCTCTTTTTGAAACTTTTTTCTTGTAAAAGTTCCTTTAGGACATAAATCAATTACACATTGCATAAAGGTCTCTAAGGTCAAATCGCTACATCATACGATCAAACTTACATTGAATACGAACGAATGCAATTCAAAAATATTATTCCAACATTTACCTATGAAAGGTGCAGTTCAAAACACGCAGCAACGGACATCCCTCATCTGGTCGACTTCCCGGACCTATTTACGTGAAACTTTAAAGGATTTTTATTTATTCTCGAGGGGAACAAGTTACAGTTACTAAGAAATTCAATTGGACCGACTTTTACTATAGGGGCGGTCCAATAGGTTCTTAAGCTTTCGAGTAAATAGATTTTTTATCTGCAGGAAACTGTCTTTAAATCTGCAGTTTTTTAGTAAATGTTAAGGATATAAAATTCATTAGTTTACTAACTTACTGATTTTTATAAGTAAAATTATATCTCAGTTCTAATTGACAGTAACAGTGCAACTGACAGTAAACTAGGCATTATAACTGACGGACTTATGGCCGGTTTCTCATGTCCCTCAACCTAACACTTATGAATCATTAGGTAATGATAAAACAAGTGTAAACTTCAGAAACCCAGCATTATTAAGAACGAATGATGTAGTTAGTTTGTACATATGTTAATCTGTCTTCGGGTATCTTCGGGCCGCCCGCCTCGGGCATCATCGGGTCGCGGACCGGACTATCAGGGCTATGTAATAAAAACTGTATATATTTATGACGTAATAAACAAGATGACAGCTGCGCCGGCGCACTTGATAAAGGGGTCACTAAATTGATATCACAGTTCACTTTTGGTAATCAAACTACACTTGATTTATTTATTTGAACCCTTGATAAGTGAAAAAATAGATCACGGAATTATAACATTACCTCATACGTATTCAGTGGATATCCTACGCGTCAGAATAAATGCAGAAGTATAGAATTTTGCTTCAGAATAATAAAGGTTAATATACAGCTGGAACTATAATTAGAACACAATTATAATTAAATACTTTTAAAAGACTTTTCATCAATAAAGTTTGTTACTTCGTTTAAGGAAATAATCTGACAGTTTAACTCGTCTAGCAAATTGCGTATTTCAATATGAGGGAAATAACGGAGCACGGCGCGCCTCGTTTCTTAATATTTCCCCCGCTATTGAGAGATCTAAACAAATTTTCAGGAAAGGAATTTCCTCCCCGAATACGTCAATCAACTTTTGTTGAATTCTAGTGAAAAGATAAGGGCATCGAACATACGGACTAATATCTTCCCTAAGCGGTAGTAAAATATGGTAAGTAAATTAATATAGATTTATTCTATCTATATTATATTTATATCTTCTACGTCTATGCCAAATATTATCCAGAACTATTCAGCCGTTTACGCTACAAATTCTAACAAACATTTATCCATCGATCTAAATCTTCGCATTTATTACTTAAGATAAATCATGAATACAAAAAAAACAATCATTCAATAAACAAATATTGTAATAAAAAATACCAAACAATTTCCAAGAATTCCGACCACAAATTACAAATATTTAAAATGCTAATTCATTTTAAAAATAGATGAATAATTTTGAACATTAATAAAACATTTCAATTTTAAATTCTATGATTTTCGTGTTAAGATACAAATTTGTGTAACAATTATTTTAAACAATTTTCATTCATTGAGTCATCAAATGACAAAAGAATTAAAAATGATTTTATTTTTTATTGTCTCTTCCTTTTTAAATACAAAGATATTTTTCATTCAATTAGCTAAAATAAAGATATTACATTTTAAAAATTGACATTCCATTTTTAAATGCTAATAAAGACAATTAATTTGAAATTGTATTTCTTTTTTCACTCTAATTTTTTTTGTTAATCTTTTATTTAATAGACCAATTTTAAGAAAAAAAAATCTATATCTATTTCTATACCAATATTACAAAGAAGAGATTTGTATTTTTGGATTTTTGTACGTATTGGAATAACTCAAAAATACTGGGCCGATTTTAAAAATTCTTTCACCATTAAAAAGCTGCATTATTAGTGAGTAGCATAGGCTATTTTTATTTCACGCGGGCGATTTCGCGAGCATAGAAGTAGCTTAGAATAGACATTATAAATTTTTTGTAATTCCAATAATCATTTTTGTGTAATGTTAACTATTAACTAATTAGATTGAGTTCTGGTTAGAGAATTGACAGCCGTATGTTCTAACATTCAGTGGAAGGAAAAAATATTCAGATGTATTTGGACAACGTGGGTATGTCGTAAACGCGAATGGGAGGGTTAAATCTCATTACTTTATAGCAGATGTAAAGCGATTTATAGAGGTAGGCCCCTAGGCTATATTTTGTTATGTTCCAATAATTCGAAGGTTTTAGATGTCAGTCTGAAGCCCAAATCTAACTCGACCAACGTAATGATAGACCAAAACTCTCATTTTTGATGTTTATTTGTATTAAATTCTAATAAAAAATGGTAACATTTTTGGAGTGAATTATGTATTCGAATTTTAAAAAATAAGAATCGAATTTAGATGTTAATATATTTAGAGCGTCCGCACATCTTGGACTAAATTATCGCACAACTGTTTCGTCTCGTTTTGATTCCTATGAGCTTATATGGAGGTTTACTCGATTGTTAGTTGTTTTAAACATTTGAATTGTCTGCGAAATAATCTACAATAAGTATTTTTTTAAATACAACAGTTGTAGCACATTTTATTTCAAGAATTCGATCGGAAATTGAAAAATAATATAATTTGTTAGAAAACGCCGCATGCAAAAATGTTTAGAGGGCGTCGCAGCACTGCAGGCATCTGTGTCTTGTCGTCACGTGGTTGTATTGTACAAGCGGGCGGCTCGAACGCCGCGGTTAGAAAAACGCTAAACTTTATTTCGATCCTGAGGGAATTTCTCAATCTTTTATTACTCATTATTTTACTATACAAATATGAACAACGAAAATTAAAAAAAATCATTACTCGGTTACTTTCTAAACATAGTCAAAAATTATGTCTTTACAAAAGACTTAACGATTCCATTTTATTTTTTCACTAAATTAAATAGATATTGTGGATACGGAATAAAAAATCTTGGTATAAATCGTTCGTTTGTACTGAACATAATTCTGTTTACGTGCCGCATATGGCACAAGGGTCGCCTTTAATTAAATTTAAAACTTTTGTGTGACGTCACGCAGGCACGTTGCGTGCACTAACTCATCCTGCATCTATCTAGTGCACTACTAACTTTTTAAAACTTATAATTCTGTAAATTCATTAAAAATGTCATTGAGTTTTAGTCTCAAAGTTATAATTGCAGCAAATAATTATATGATAAACAAAAAAAAAGTGCAATTTAAAAAGTACATACGAGCTAAAAATTATCTGTTAGTGTGCGGGATTTGTTTTTGACAACCATATAAATAAGGTTGTCAAAATATTAGCATTGTCGTTGATTGACCTAGAACTTAAATAGCCCGAAAATTTTTAAATCATTACTAACACATTTATTGGATTTTAACTAAATCTAAATGCGTTTTAGATTTTAAAGATATGTAACGAATCTTTTATTGTGGACGTCTATGGGCAGAAGTCGCTTCGCTATTTCAGCGAATTCAGGTGGCAGCTCATTTACCACCTTAAGGTATAAAAATCTAAAACTGAAAGTATATCTAGTTACTCAAAATAAGAGGTTAAAGTACTTAAAAAATTGTTAATATAAACAAGAAATATTCCAATCGACAGCCCTTATCAAGCGGGGCCATAATTTCAACGATAAGTGATTTTGACTTAATTTCATTTTAAAACTTTGCCAAGATTCTCGAAAAGCTCTTTAAAGTTCTCTCGAACACATCGGCAGATGATAAATCCTTAAACAACACACAACTTTACTTTTCGCATTGTACTAAAGATGAGATTACGGGGCCCTGAGATATTATTTTATCAAACACGTTCCGTTCTTAGATGTAAGCTTCAAAAATCTTCCTTAACTTACAGCGAATTTCAAGTAATTGAAAAACTTTTCTAATTATAGGCTTAACAGATACTTGGAGTAAATCGCCTTAAGGGTAAACAACACCTCAAGAATTTGCGCCCGGTGAGTTGCGTTCCACACGGCGCAAGACACGAGCGAGGGATATTTAACATAATTTGTGTTTTTTTAATAAAATATCCCCATAATAATTACAGAAAGTTTGAGAGTAGCCTCAGTGGTAGAGATGGTAAGGAGTAAAAGGTTAGCATGGTATGGGTATGTTATGAGGGATGAATCACATGTAACAAGAAGAACGTTAGTGTTAGCTTTTTAACTATTTTGATGTATTCTGTATTCTTGAAGGTTATATAGTCTGTGCTATAAATCAGTACCATTTGTCATAATTTGAAATAACGATATAAGCTTTGTAATTGTGATCCAAAACAATATTTAAATATTCATGTCATGGTTTTAAAATGTCGTAATTCTGCTTGTTATGTTAATAATCGGATAGTAGTCGGATGTCAGAATAAGGGTGTTGCATTAGCTCGACGACACGACGGCCATATTGGTAAGGTTATTTTGTGCAAATTGGAAGAAAACATAAGAGGTAATGAAGACTCTATTTTATTAAAGCATAACATGGCTGTGACGCCTATAGTTAGTTACGAGTTTGATACACCGGTAGACGTAGACCTAGCAAGAGATGGATGGATTGCATGAAAGGTGATCAAGGGAGTGATGACTGAGATGACGTATGATAGAGTTATGTGGAGGACAAAAACCTGTTACGCCGACCCTACGAGAGAAGGATAAGGAGGAAGATGATTATGTCCTTAATAACATTTGCTACACTCTCTAAGTAATGTTCTAGTTAACCTTTGCTTGCCCCCAAATAGTGTCATAAGTCTGGTAAAGAAGTAACAAGCGAATGTACTGTAGCAACAACAAAATAATACAAGCGATCGCCCGCACTCGCTTCAGTATATGACTTACGTTAGTAAATATAAGTCTACAAATTAACGCGACTGCACCTTAAATTTGAGTTGAATAAAAATCTCATTATAGCCCCTGTTCACCCCACACTCTCGATGCAGCCTTGAATATAAACGTTAACTTGAATAGCTTTGTGTAAGCTTTTGTAAGGATAATTTTATAAAGCAACTCTGTTGCATGCTTGATGCGGGGAACTTGCAAATTTTATATTTACTTCCCGACATTTGAATACAAACTGCGCGAAGTTTGGTGAGGGTAGATAGATAATTTGTGTTACTCTTAGTTCTGTTACGATATAATTCAATTTACTCGACTATGAATATCAATGATGGTGCTATGGAAATCGTTATGGTTCTTTTTAGAAGTTTTATCTGTCTAAGAGTTACGAATAGATATCAATCATTTTTTTTTTATTTTAAAATGTAGATATTAATTTAATTGAGAGGAGAGTATTATTCTGTTAATTTATATCCATTCGTTTATCAATTTCGGTATTTAATTATTGAAGCAGAAACCTCAAACCTCATTGTTATCTATACTTCTATACTTATATGATAAAGGGTAAACACACACTACTTCGTGGCGTAGGATGTCAGCAATCACAGCATGTTTTTAAAGAGCCCTACACTTACCACACTCTTTAGACAATATATTTTCACGCTATTAAACTTAGGGAGTAAATAAATTGGAAAAATCCTTCATGTGGGAAAGGGAACATAAACTACAAACTGCCAACATTAAGGAAGCAAGATTGCAATGGTACAGTAATTGGTGTCCAATGTCAAAGGACTCTGTTTTTGAAAGAAAATTTGACAAACTTAAATAATGAAATTTTTTTTTATAATTTGATGCGGATGAAGCCGCACAGGAACAGTCAGTATTAAATATTTTACTCATTTACAAGCGAGTAGCCGAATGTTGAAATGTCGATGAATCGTTAATATTCTGGAGTCAGCTGGTAACGGCGTTCATCTTGATATTTTAAATCATTGTAAGTTTGGAACAAAAACGTAAGAGCATGTTAAATATTAAATTGATTCTCTCATTCCACGAGAAAGCTGCAACTGAAAATAATTAAAAAAAAACTTGTACCACAAACTCTTTTCATTTAAATTAATTTTCATATAAATCCCTTTTTTTCAATTTATATAAAACGTAACATAAATCATGTTACAAACCTCACCGAGATTCTTAAAACAAATCGGACTAAGTACTATTTGCATATAACATCGCCGTCAACCAAAACAACTCAAAAGTCATTTTCCGAATGATCAATTTTATGAGAAGTTATCCCCACGTTCATTCTTTATTCATCGAAAGTGCACCCAAAAAAACTTCCCGTCTTAGACACTCGTTAAGTAAATTAATACGAGTATAAAACATGATTAAAAAAATTACACCGACAACCTGAAGGGGTCCGAAACGAGGGGGAATCTCATGAATGAACGCTTTCTCATATAAACAAAACAATTTTATAACTTTCATTTTTAAAATCTGCCAAGCGATCTTCGACTTTATAAATATAGTGTTAAGATCAATGCATCATAATAAAGTTGCATCTAAAACTTAAGTGAAGTATGGATACAAGGCTATTGTTTATACAGTCTGTACTATATTTAATGTACATTCTAAAATTATATTATACTAGCTGTTGCTCACGACTTCGCCCGCATGAAAATAAAAAAATATAGCCTATGTTATACACAGATAAATTGCCTTCCTAATGGTGAAAGAATTTTTATATCTGCCTAGTAGTTTTTGAGTTATTTCAATATATACAAAAATACAAATCTTTCGTGTTTATAATATTAGTTTATATTATGTTTTAATACAAAATCTCTTCGATTTGGGAACATGTTACTTACTTCTAACTTCCTCGTATGTACAATTATATTTATATATACGCTGTTCATTAATTGGGCTATCTTTGCGATGCCTATTGTGCGATATATATAAGCGCTGTCTTCTAGGTGTCAACATCATCAAGTGATCATCCGACATATCTTAGTGTGGAGTCTTTACCCTGTGAAGCGCCGACGTTATAGGAAAAATAGCGACCTTTAATAACGGTAGCAACTCGTTATAACAATGAAAATGTTAATGCTCGCCCGCTCTATTTATTTTTACCTCCCGACGTAACGGCGTTTCTTACGCTTCTCTGTTTCAAGACAATTTGCCCTGATTTATTGCACACCCAGAGAGAATATAATGACTTTTAATTCGCAACACGCACCGTCGCTGAGCGACGATCTTTTACTTCGAATTTGCACTCGTGAGCAAAATTTAAACACCAGCTAATCTATGATCTTAAATTCAATCTTGCTCTTTGCTAAAGATTTACAGAGTTATTTTAACAAGAGCTGTTTTGTGTTTTATAATATAAAGTAATTGTTTTGATTAAATTTATAGTAAGGAAAACTGAGAGAGATTTTGAGAGAAAAATGTTTTCTATACCATTATAATAAAGCGTAAACACACACTTCTTTGTTGCCTAAGATGTCAGCAATTACAGCAGATTTTTGAATAATTCTTTATTTCATAAAAGCCCTACACTTACGTCACGCTTTAGGCTATATATTTTCACGCCACTAAACTGTGGGAAAGAGACCGTAAGTTGCTGACAACATCATGACAGTCATGTCATTTTGACATTTGCTATTGATAATGTGACAAATGTAAACAATAAAATAAAATTTTTCATATTTTCATGCGGATGAAGCCGCACGGGAACAGCTAGTATTAAATAAAACCTAAGGTCATTTATGAAGATTAAATTATACTCCATCGAGATAGAGATTAGGTCAAAAAAGTATGTTATATACATGCTTTCAAGCGTGGACATTCTGTTAAGTCGATGTCGATATTTAAGTTTTTTCTGTCCACAGCTGCTTAATAAATTCACTTAAGCAAACTTAAGCGTAATATCAACTCTTTAGATTTAATATTTCGTCGTCCATCTCCGACTTTATTAGGGTACGGAGATTGCTCCGTAGCGGAGATACGCGTAAAAATTCGACGCGTAAAATTTCAATCAGTCTGTTATTCATATGCAAAAGTTTGTTCCCTTGAGTACTCTCACGTAGATACGCATATCAAATGAACGGATCCACTTCGTATTGTAAGCTCTCGCGACTCCGAATACGAAAATCTAAATGTGTCAATTACAGGACGCGTTTTGTAGGAAAAAACGAAGCCAGTTTTGTCTTTTTGATTCCTTATATTTATGTTTGTGAATCTTACCGGAGATACTCGCTCGATGAATTTGTACGACGTATGTTTAATGGCGCGAAAATGGAATATTGCTTTTATTACTTTGTCCTTATATTTCCTGTACGTCAATATCCAATTTTTCTTCTTCTATATTTTGAAGAAACAATTAGGCAGAATAATTTTACGTCAGAATTACTCCGGCACTAAACTAATGGCCGGTTTCCCAGCCTCGTTTAACCTTTCGTTAGTGTTTTCGCATTCGTATGCGTTTCCGAACTACGTAACTTGAGTTTTACTCAGTTGAAACATGTCAACCTAACACTTTTGAAATACTAAGCAATGTTAAAATAAATGGAAACTTCAGAAACCCAGTATTTTCTATAGTTAACGATACTTTTATAAACTTAAGGTTAGATTACAAACGCATAGTTAAGTAAACCGCAGACGGATGCCATACAAAAGCACGTCCTACTGTTACGGCTGTATATTATTTAACTTTGAACTTGAAACTGAAATCAATGCTTGTATCGAAATATTTCATGATTAAAACTTAAGACATCACTTTATAAATATACTGTTAATTAAGAGATTAATCTTGGTTAAGATGTTAACACGAATTTTTGTTAACATTACAATTGTAGAGTAGATGCTTTTTGGTATAAATTCCAAAGCGATTATCATAATTATTCCATTAAGACTAAAACGGTGTGAGCATATTAAATTCATGGAACAGATGATTTCTAATAAGTGGATTCATATGAGGTATGATGCATTCTGCTCAAGCAATGAAACGGCTCTTCAATTTCCATACGGCCGCTCCGCATACCGCGGCGGGTACGCGCGGCACGCAATGTATTGCACTTGTGATGCATTAACCACATCTCTATCAAACTTTAATAGAAAATCCCTTTTTATTACGATTCCTTACCAGTCCTTGTATTTGCATTTCTCGTAATTTACCACTAGTAATGCATTTAAAACTTTGAGTATCTTTTCAGTGTTGGTTGATTTTTAAATTGCATTTTTTTTTGCTTAAAGTAAATGAATATGACAGCAATGTTTTTAGTATGTTCACGATTATGCGCGTTTTGAGTCTTTATTTTAGATTTTTCCCGTAAAGTACATGGTCAATTCCACTGTTTTTTTTTTTGTATTAAAAAACGTATTGGCCATATAGCCGCATAAGAAGTCAGGTCAAAAACGGAGCAACGATTTTATATGTCTCAATGTAACATTTACGAAAACCAGTAATGATTAGAAAAATAACTGGTATTATTATTTAGTTGACAGTCAGTTAAAAAATGTAGGTCATACACAAAAATGAATATGAAAAGTTTTTATCACTTTCAGTTATTTGTAGTTGATTGAATGAAAATAAATTGAAAGCTTTTTTGATGGACGTAATCAATGGCCTATCAACGCGATGTGTTTTTTTTTATTACAATTCTGTATATACTCTGTGCTGTAGAATTTACTTTTTATAGTTTAATCAGGGTAGATATATCTTTTAGAGGTTAGATGGAATGATATTAGTATGATTTCCTTTTCTTCCTTCCAGTCCTTTTTACATTATGGTTTGCACCTCTTTTATATTTTGATTTGGTGTTTAATTGTTATTAAAATGTGTTGACAAAATTGTTTTAATTTTGAATGTTTTTGTTTCAGGTAATATTAACTAAAATTAGTAAGTATGGAAGTAAATCAAATATGGCTGAACTAACACTGAGCTTGTTTTAAACGCACCACCGTTATGAATTCCGTCGAATTTAAAGAACACAATTTATCTTAATACTTCATTTCTACCATTAGTGTAACAGGAACTTGCCCGGAAGTGTATCAGATTGTTATTTTCAGTGATAATAATTAATAAATATTAGATATAAGTAATCAATTACCAATCACGCAAACCTTCACGCATCCATCGCTTTGTGCGTTGACCTGCCCTTTAAGGTCATCGACCCCGGAAGCCCTTTCGCGCCCTGCCCATCCCCTAGTGAGTTTTGTGATTTTGTGAAAACCACCGTTTTATCGCTGTTTAATGCACGAACACACAACAATTTATCACTCTACTTGCGTAGACTGCGTCAATTATTGTCAATAGAAACTCGGTTAATTTATTTACTGATTTACATAAGATATCCTGTCGCAGATCTGATAGTCTAAAGAAAATTCTAAGATAAATTTGAAAACCTATTTGAAACATACACCACGAAAATATTTACAAAATTGATACTAGATAACCTATGAAAACTCAATGAAATTGTACAATTAAAACTTAACTAGAAATGTGCTGTGTTTAACAAGAAGTTAAAGTTATAATTTAAGTGTCATCTTGGTCTTAAGTACAACAACTCATTTAAAAAGTAACCATTTCCCTGTTATTAATATCACGATTCACAAACTGACTTTATGAATAACAAAAATGAACTTCTCGTAAATGTTTTCATTTGCAAAATGTCACTATAAATTCCGATTTCATTGCGCTGAGCGGCAATTTCGAATGCAGGTAACGCAATAGCGAACTCTTAGGGCGACGATCAAAAACAAAACTGGCGCCCGAGGGAGTTATCCGTCATTACTGTGTTTGTGTTCTTGGCAAACAGCAAAATGTCGCACAATTCGAATGCATTGTTGTTAAAAAAGGTTATCTTTTGCTGGAAAATTTAAAAAGGTGTTTTATGCTAATTTAAGTAGATGGCACTGGTGTGCCTTTGTGGATTCATTGTTCCATTTATGAATATGGTATGTGCCGTAATTCGTGTCTGACAAAAATAATCTCCCTTTTACCCGTTTTAAACTCTTCTGTTTTAATTCTTTTGTAAAATACTAACGACACTAAAAACAGAATTATCAAAGAGATCAAGTTGAAGTACATATTATTTTTTTACAAATCAAGAAATAACAACTTAACTTATAGAAATATGAAGAGATCTCTTATTTGTAAATAGCTTTTATAATTCGCAAGAGACACGTAATTATTAAAAAAATAACTATTAATATAATTATAACTTTATTGTCAACTTTTGATTTTCTCGAAATAACATTTCTTTACCTCACATTATTCTTTGAATGTCAAAAGACGTCCAAACCGTATATCTGTATGAGGTGTCACCCCATATTTTGTATTAAAACACACTTAGGGGTCACGAGGGTCCGCCCCACCACTTCAGACAACTCGCAACTACCACCATCTAACAATGGAGCATCCAACGTTTTCTTATACAATCAACAGCCGCGTATATATTGTTAACATTAGGCAGCGTACACACTGCATCCGCGCTACTCTACAGCGGAAAATCAAACTTAATTTGAAGACCTTCAAGGATCGCTTAAGCTTGCAATTTTGTCCCTGTTTTTTTATAATATTAAAAAAAAATAGTTTTGGACATGATTAAAGGAATAGGCCAATGGAAATTTTACTTATTAAGATTGTTGATTTTGTATACGTTAAAATATAGTAACAAATAATTCCATTGAAGACAATAGAACATATAGTTCCTGTTAGACTGCAGACGCTTTGTTTTGAAATATATTTGTATTAAGATACAGTAAGTAAGGGACGCTCTGAGTGTGTCTCCACACGAAGCTCTCAAGAAGGGCCCAAACGAAGGTTATATAAATATTGGCGCCTCGCTTTGAGGCTAAGTGCCGCCTTTGTCTCGCCAATAAAAGAATAACAATCATTTATACGAACAATGAAACGCTTACGATCATTCAATTTGCCTAAAACGAACTACATTAAAATGTACCTATTGTTTTTAAATAAAACTACACTCGAAAATTTTTTAACTTGTACCTCCAGACTTACTCAAATAGTTGTGTTATTATAATTATCGAGTCCTGAAAATATTTAGACTTGACGGTCACAATTTATTCCTACACTTATAAATTCTTAAGTACAAAAATATGAAATAATCTGATGAAATTTTGTACAGAAATAGATAACAATCTTGATAAAAGCGTTGGGTCAATTCCATTGAAATTCCACATTAAAGAAGTCACGACAGTATCACATAATTTGTTAAATTAACTCCTATCGGAAGAATATTTTGTCTACATTCTCGATTGACTAGCCGCGAAGACCATAAGAGAAGTCGTTAAGACTCGTTCAGGATGGCCTCATAACTTGGTCTCTAGTATGTTACTTGGAAAACTTTGTGTTACCGCCGTACAGCTTATCAAAGACTAGGTACCGTGTTAAAGGGTAATAGAGTTTTAATTTAGTCTTGAGTTTAAGAGCACTTTTAAAACTGTTATCCCTATGAGTGTAAAATGTTATCCTTACGGACATTTTTATTATTTTACTACTAGTTTTAAACTCCGTCCTCATGGAATTAAAAGTATTATGTAGCTTAGGTGTTCTTCCAGATTCCAGACTATCCTATAAATTTATACCATTTGTCACGGAAATACTTTACTTTTAGACTGCAAACTCTAACACACTTCATCTAAACTTTCGCATTTATAATATTAGTAAGATGTTGATTTGGGTTTACATTTTGCATTCAATAATCTTTGACAATCGCCCATTATCAAATTCCAAGAACATGAAATGACGTCATCAACTAAGAGGTGGCGCTAGGATCGCATATCCTTTATGAGACCTGTTAAAGCCTACTTTCAAATAAACTTAATATTTTTATGTGACGGGTCGGTAGTAAAAATCTCTTGCGTTTGACGTTTGTTGGACGATTTCGCTGAATTTCGCATTAGGACTATGATTGTTGCGATTCTCCGCAACATTTTTGTACGAAGATCGCTTGAGCCGAAAGTTTTACGACCTAATTTCGTAACCTCGAGTTGAGCGTCTCTTAGGAATTAAAGTGGAATTACAAATAGAGCAAACCTTAACTAAAATAAAGTTCTTAACTTATGGCATATTTTTTACGAAGCTGGGTAGATTTGTTATTACAATAAATTTAATATTAGGTAAAAGAAGTTAGCAGAAAATTAAATTGCTAAATGAACTTTTGGATTCCTATTCAGAAAATTAAAACGAAAATCCATTCTTTTGTTAGTAAATTTGACTTATTCTAAGTTAGTATTGTACTTATAAAATAGATTACTTATAATTAGTGCACTTGGACATTTACCCAGTGCTTATAGAGTGGGCTGTCCATGCAGCTCCCTACTACCTCCAGGATAGCCTTGCGGCTACCACGCCGCGCCATCAAGGATGCTATGCTATTTTTAACAAACTAAAATTGTTGTAAGAACCTCTTTTATGTAAAATAATCGATATAAAAAAGCCACTAACTTTAAGTTATAATAGAATCAAATAAAATATTCAGTAGAAACCGCGAACAAATTAAAACAGCAACTGCAATAAAATGAACATAACTTAACAGAACAAAACTTCTCCCTAACGAAGCAGACTGTTAGGGCTTAAGACAATAAACAATCTGAAAACAAAAATAAACTATAGAGCGTTCAGTTGACTAATAACACTATACTAAAGGGCCATCGGATCTTAAGTGGGGTCTAAAGTGGAGGGGAGACAGTATGGGGTAGTTAAAACAAAGGCGGGCCTATATTGGAATAAATTACTGCTTGCGCGGCGCAGTCGTTCAGACATAGGGGCAGACTGCCTTTTTATAGTCCCATTCTCTGTTGTTTTAAAGGGGTTAAAAGACATTATTTTGATCAAGTGAGCCGTTTTAGAATTAGTTTTGTCAACGAGTTGGAGTCTAATGATTATTTAAATCCGTTAAAATAATAAGTAACAAATGTTTGGAAGCACATAGTCGAATAATCTTATTATCTCTAAATTTAACAGATAAAAAATCCATACAATTTACACAGTGTTTACTCATTTTGAAGTAAACAAAAGTGTTGAATGCAAACCAAACTCATATGTAAATATGAAATCCCAATAAGTTTGAAAACTGGGCGAGCGATTTAATATCTATATGAAACGATCAAATTAAAATTGCATTTCATATCCGAGAATGGAACGTCCAACTGGGTTACCCACCACTAATGTATGATGCATTGTACAGAGCAGTGCGAACTCGGACCACTCCATTGTGATACTGTGACCCGATTCTCTTCGGGGTCATTTATACCTCACGGTCTGTGTAGTTCCCGGTTCCTAGTTTAAAACAAACTTTAATATACTTCGCGGTCTTCGTACAGTTACCAGTTAAAACAAAATTCCATTGCGAAATGCATTGTTTTACTTTGTAAAATCGACGGGTTATTTTGATTGGTTAATTCCATTTTTATGTACTCATCAACAAGAGAGAACTTTATCCTTGTAAATATTTTTATATAGTGGTTGTTTAGACAGACAGGGACACGTAATAAGAGACTTGAGTTTATTATTTCTTTTATTAAATAAATCGTATGTTGTAAAGGTCTCAATGGACAGCAAACAGCGGCGCTGTTGTCAGCGGGCGCGACGCGTCTGATAACGAATGTGCTCTTTGAGATAAAATCTGTGTAAAACCAACCACCGGATTCGTTCTAGATTTTAACTAATTAAACCATCGATTTCAAATAAACAAACAACTTTATTAGGCTATATTACTTACAAGTAGCAGCAATAGTATAAAGGATACAATTTGAAAGCGTAAATCGTAAATGAATTTCGCTCAAAACAAAGCGATATTTATGTCGAATCGATTTTTATTAATTTTTAGAAAGGATCTAATCGAATTCTATTTATATCCTCAATAATGTAAGCATCTATTATGTAAAAAAATACAAAATCTCTCCTAAAGTATTTTACAATTAAACTAATAGTATCCCCAAAATGTTGAAACCCTTGTAACGTTACAACTATCCCGTACAAGATAAACTTCAGATGTTATCTACTAAAATTATTCCTTCAAATTCCAACCTTTAACATTATTAAGATGTTTTCATAAGATAAACCACTCGTATATGTTAAACGTATATAAATCTAGGTAACACATATTTAATCAAACCTGCATGAATATGCAAATTTATGGTTTTAATTTTCATTAATGCTCCAAGCTTAGGGTACGGAAAGCACCTTTACTAATGGAATTCGTGTTTTACTCAATATTGTTTATATGTAAGGAGATAGATTTATAAATTACACATTTGCTGAAATTAAATTTATCATTAGTTGGTAAAATGTTTACCAAACTAATGAACCATATTGGACCCCTAATTAAACTATAAATCATTCTCAGCACTTCAATCTGACATCCTCGCACTCTGTACTGCTTTAGCTGCGTCGAAGAACCTCTCCGCTGATTCAGAGTTCGCTGGATTCCCGTTGAAGTTGCACATTAACTTGATATCGGTATAATGTACTAAGTTTGGGAATAACATCTGAAACGCAACCTTAACTAGTCGGTGTAAGGCAGTGTTTAGATGGCTTCCCCAAGGGAGTACGTTTGGACCGCAACTGTAAGTGTTTGCAAGTGAAGCATGATTTTAAGATGATTTATGATATGTAAGGCTTGACGTTTACGAGTTACCAACACCCGGTAGGCCTTTTCAACTGTGCTATGTGTATAGATTTAGAGTGGTTAAGATTTGCAATTTAAATGTCAGTAATAACAGTGAATGTTTTGATGGTAAAATTAATAATTTACTTGACTTTGGATTATAAAGGTGGCAAACGAATAAGCGGTCACCTGAAACCGCTGAAATGGACAAGCGACTGCTACCCATAGTCATCCCCAATTGCAAATGAGCTGCCTACCCTTAATCGACGGAGCACGAGACGCACATAAAGAGGGAATTCCTCTTCCTAAACGTCTCCTTCATCGTCAAATCCACTTTTCCTTCCCATCGGTTCCTCTTAAAAAAAGGATGAAAAGGGAAAGGGAATTTAGACCTTCGGGACTACATTCATCAGACGAAACGCGTTATAAGGAATAGTTGCAAACTACTATTTAATATTAATAATAAATGTACTTAATTTAACGTATATATTGAATATTTAATTTATTACTACTCAAGTATTTTTATGTCTAATATTTAACAGGCCATCTATTTCTCTGTTCAGTTACGGTCAACGCAGAAGATTCGATTTTTAAAATCCAGCCGTAATTTCGTATATTTCTCCCCGAGGTATCTCACGTGCGATCAGCATTACGGTTTGGGGATGGCAGAAGGGTAGTCTAAATCGTTAACTGTGATAAGAAAAATACAAAATCACCTGAAATTCTAGGTCACGTATAAAAATGTTTTAAATAAACGTGCCTCTAAGATAAACACACTTGTTGTGATAATCTCAAATTCATTGTGAATTTTTTACAAAGGAATTAAAGTCTGCGATTTTTTTTAATTCTAACATTGTTTGAAAAAATTAACATTGACTTAAGAAATTGTCGAAATAAAAAAATGTAATTACAAGACCTTTTCTTCTAAAATTATTTTCCTTAATTCAAAGCAATCAAATAATTTTGCTTCTGTATTTGCACGTGGGTTTTGTCCGGTCACGGCATGGGTCCACGTACAATGGGGCATACTAATAGGCGTCCCCTATTAATTATGTCGGACGAGAAAATTTCAAGGCAAGAAATCCTAGCCATCAAGCGTAATGCCAAATGAAATGGGTCCACTCTCTGGACCCTTGAATTACTTGTTGGTGTGTGGTATATGTCATGGAATTACAGCGGGACATGTGATTTAAACTCTCAATAAACACACCTAAATCTTACTAAATAAATGCTAACATAGACGGATGGATGTTTATTAGAGTTTCTAGTCTAAACTCTGGAAAGGATCGGAATCAAAAATGGCATAGATGTACAGTCTGGAAGAATACATAGGCTACTTAATTTTTAATTTAATGCCCCGCGTGCGAAATCGCGGGCCCATGCTAGTAAGACTATAATTTCATAAATGTGAACTTAGCAATAAAGATCTTTTTAGAAGCACTTAACTTACATCTCTATTAATTTATGTAGTTGATGAAGAAATTGTTTTTTTGTTTGGCCCAAATTTTACTTTTCTTTCCGCTTGTAACTTGGACCAAACATGCAATGTCGTCGGCTACAATTCATAGCCGTCATAACTCCAACCTGTCCAGATTGTCCGGCCGTGTCGCTTGTATTTTGCACCAAATGCCTTTACCAGTCTACGTAGAGGGTTTATAGTTTTCTACCGGTCGAATGTAACCTTTCTTGATGCAAAAGGAATTGTATATAAATCGTGTTTTTCTTGTTAATCCACTATTTAAGACAGTCTAAACAAACATGATTGAAATAGCTAAACTGTACTCTTTACGTTTTTTCATCTAAATAGTGAAATAAAAGCTTTATACATATATTTTATAGAAAAACATGCATAAATTATTGATATATTATTTATAATAAAATCATAAATTCAGTTGGATATAAGATAAACCACAATTATGACCGTTACAATTTTGTTGCGCGACCGCAATTACAGCATCGGAGCATGTTAATAAAACAAACAAATGCGGTCAAAAATGGCTGGCATAATAATCTTTTTTAACCTCAAAAATTAAAAATATAAATAAAAAATCATAGCCCATATTACTTACTGATAACAGCAATATTATGGTGAAATAATTTTTGAAATCGGCCCAGTAGTTTTTGAGTTATTTAGACACATATAAATCTTTCCGCTTTATAATATTATTATAGATAAACACTTAGTTATTGCCTCAATAGAACACAAAATATATGACAAACATAATGATGCGAGCAAAGCGACATCCTCGAATATTATTGTTAAATCAGACATAACATAAACAACTTAATAGAATACACAAAAGGAAGAATTGAAACGCAGGAAAATTGAAACGAGGAGAAACACGGAGAGATGGCTCGGTATAGGCGGACGAACCAACGACCTAGTTGTGGACAATTGGACGATGGGGAAAGATTTATCACTGGACAGTTCGGAGCGCTGTTAACTTCTGTTTAGTAAACTCATGTTTTAAAGACACTTTATTTATCTGTCAGAAAATACAATTGTATTAGGACCTGTAATATAAATTAGTATCCAATACCAGCGTAGTAATAAGACAAATTGTCAAGAAAACCGTGATAAAAATATTACAGTCTCCATAGTTCTTTAGAACTGTTTAAAAATAATAATTTAATTTTCGTTAGACATATGACTCATATTCTAGAGACCTAATTCTTCGCCTAAATTTGATCGCATTGCATCATACAAGTAATTTAGTCGATTGTCACTCATTGAGAACTTCCTTTTATGCTTATGTCTGCTTATTCCAAAGACTATCTGCAAATGTACATATTACATTGATAAAATAAATGTACTAATGTTAGTATGAAACCTCTAATTACATTTAAATTCACAAATTCTTTCTCCGCATTTTAAAAACGCTCACTTGACAAGTAATTTGAGATAACAAGATTTCTGTTACGCAAGCGGAGATAAAATGTTATTTTATGGATTACCACAAAAAAGGAACGAAAGTATTTGAGTCTTGCTTGTGTTTCTCCGCATCTTAAGCTCTTGAATTCCACAAAATGGCCTTAAAAATACATTGAAACGTCACGTAGCCGTGCCGCGGCCCCACTTGTCTCACGACATTCAACTCCGTACACATAAATCAGGGCTACTTAAAACGCGATCTGTCAAATGTTGGCGCCTTTACACTTTACTGTAAGATTTAGAGACGAACTTATCATTAGCTAATTTTCGCCCGTGACTCCGTCCTCGTTGAATTAATAAAATCAAAAGTGAGTAGCCTATGTGTTCTTCCAGATCTCTACATCTACACCAAGCTTTATTGAAATCCGTTTATCTGTTTAGGGTACAAACTCTAACAAACATTCATCCATCGTAACTTTCGCATTAATAATATCAAGTATTAAGTATTAGTAATATAATTGATTTATTGCAAAAAATATTATAATATTACATAGTTTGTTTAACAGTTATGAAGATTGTAAGTTCCAAACAGTCGACACTTTTACGGAGGACTTCTATTCCTATTTCCTTATTCCTTGTAACAATAACATAGTCAAACATTTTAAATTACATTTGGTATAGTAATGGTTTGTATATTCCTTCAATTTGTAGAAAGATCATAATTAAAAAAAAGTCTTGGAAAGAATTGTTTACGTAAGAATGTCGGAGACGTCACGTGAGGTGTAAATACATGTTATCTGCAAACACGTGTAGCGGAGAGATTAATAAAAAATATGTAAAATGTAGGGTTTCTGTGCACACCGGGGTGGTCTATGCAACACGTGTGACAACCACTTGTTCCAAGTTTTATAGTTTACTAAGAGATTGCTATTGACGAAGTGTTTTTACACATTTTAATAAGCTAAAATTCTATATATTACATGTAAAAAAAGGTAAAAAAAAATTAGTCATATAAAAATCATTTAATCTATTCAAAACATTACAAACACTAGAAAACATCGAAAATAGCAATTTTTATTATTTACAAATTTACAAAAACCATTAAAACTAGGTACACACAAAAAATTAAATATATCACAAATAAATAAATAAAAAGCAAGCGCAATTCTAAGTCCTTAGTTAAAGTGAATATTTAAATAAATAGCTTAGTTTTTTCTTTAATATAAAAATAATCTGATTAAATATTGTGGGTTTTAAATAAACGGCTCTTTGGGTACTCTTAAGACTTTGACATAAAAAGTTGAAAGAACGCTATATCTTTTTTCATCGTAAAACTGAACACAAATTATAAGATTTCTCTTACGTAAGTTAAAAAAATATTGGCTATTATTAACAAGTATAATTTAAGATTTTTAAAGTAAAAAGGAATTAATTTAAACACGACAAAAAGACATTAGTAAGGTCAACAATTGCCTTTTTAAAACAACCTATAAAGAAAACAAAAACACTCAAAATACTAAATTTAAAAAAGTTTAGAACAAAACATCGTCAAATTTTACAACTCTGTCCGTACTGTTTAGATTCAGGTTTATTGCATTACACCCTTCTGAATTAGCGATGGTCACTTTCAGCTTCCAAATGCGGAAAATTATCAATTAAATTGATAGCCAAGCGATTTTTTACCTTAACTCGTTAGTATTATGACTCAATTCGTTGCACTCTTTTGTTTATCAATTGTAAAAGCGGCAAACAAAATTATTCTTTCCCTGTATTCAAATAAAAGTGATATTCTATTAAATTTTAAATCAATGGTGTGACCAAAGGATTGCTGGCGTTACCCAAATTACGTCTGAAGTGATGGACATTTGGCTTAGGGATATTTTAAGGGAAGGCAAGTCCAGGGCACGGCTATTGTTTTTATTATTGTGATTAACGAAATTTTATGACTTTGGCAACTGGCATTTTGTAAGTCTTGTATGAAGAACTCAACTGAGGTTATTTAAAATGACTTTTCACTAAAAAGTTTCTTATAGAAAAAAATCTGTAATAACTAAAATGTGGTATAATTAGAAAAAACTGGTGAAACAAATGACTTTTTTTTCTAAACCGAGCTGGCGAGTCTTATAAGTGGTCGATTTAGTTGCATAGATTTATGAGTTTTTTTTGCAAAAAATCATAATAAAAAAAGTTTCAAAAATAGTGTCCATTTTTAAGTTGTGAATACGTGATAAATACAAAGACAGTTAATATCAAATTTGTTATTATTGACGAAAGACGAGTAGACTAGTCACAGCCACGGTCACCGATCAATTAACTCTAAGATATTCAAACTATAAATTGGTACAACCAATTTGCTAGTTATAAATTCAAAATGCATCCACCCGGAAAATTGTATTGGGACCCCGAATCCAAGCGTACAGATCGGGTAGGGGGTTGGGTACAGGGCGGACCCTGTATGCTAGCTATCGTATTTAGCCGTTTTATAAAGGCCAGTTTCGGCTTTTGTCCGGCCCAGTGGCGTGCAAGGGGTTAGGTGGAATCCGCGCCATCTCATTTTGTCGGATCTCGTACAGTGGAACGAAAGTTGTGTAATGGACGAGGAATTAGTCCCGAGTTTCGAGTGCTATTCCGATTTTGTGGACGTCATTTCTACTTGATGAAACCAAAATTTTATAGTTATTTTAAAGAAAATTAAAACAATTCTATTTTTATAGAAATTTACTTTTTACACATATTTAATCAGAAGTATACAGCTACAAAAAATGGGACTAATCGGTAAACTTTAATCATACTCAAACAAAACACTGTCATTCGAAAACCTACGAACCGCCTAAGGGGTCACATGTATATTGAATATTCTCCCTACTTCTATACGTAAAAGAAACAGACAAATACATGCATTAATATTAGATTACTTAATTTAAATTGCCCTCTCCTTTGCATACAGCAATGAAGAGGTACTCTCAGGGAAACTAGCGGTGTTCCACCCTTAAAGCTACAATCGTTTGAACATTTTGAAACGAGACGCTGAACAAAAATCAATATAACGCATCTTATAATTGTGTCTGTACGAGAAAAAAAATCCATTCGTTTGCACCACTAACTGCTGTCTAATTATATATTTGCCGGAAGAGGCGAAGTTTGTCTCGTTGCAATGAACAAGGCAATTTTTCAAAGTGGGCCACCACGGATGTCCTCGACTGTACAGTATTCGGTGCATTAGTTACCATTCTCAGTGTATTTACGTTACTCTTATCGTACTGTGTTAAAAATAGAAACCACTTTATGACTCGCATGTGGCTGCAGAGATAAATTAGGGCTGTTCAAATATAATACTGTTTTGTTAACAATTATCATTTAAAATTTATTGTTCTACTACCATTATTACTTATAATATTTGACAAATATAACAGCTAACATCTATTCTTAGCTGCCAGTTTTAGTGTAGATAATTAGTTCCTTATATTAAAAATTAAGAAACATATCTTCAAAGGAATTTCCCTTATCATGTAAGAGTACCTTAGTAATAATTTGAGGCACTTCACAGAAGCCTTGTAGGCATTTACCTATTTCAGTAATTTTCACCACGTCTGTCTTTTTTTGCCTACTTAATGAGCATGGTATGTTATGAGGAGGGATGAATCGCATGTCACAAGAACGTTAGTTATGAGTGTGGTACACCGGTAGAGGTAGACGTAGAAAGAGATGGATGGATTGCATGAAAGGTGACATGATCAAAAAGGGAGTGATGACTGAGATGACGCATGATAGAGTTATGTGGAGGACAAAAACCTACTTACCGACCCTACAGGAGTAGGATAAGGAGGTAGATGATGGATGGTCTATTTATTTAGTAGATTCTTAATAAAAATTACCATTTTAGACCTCAAATTGTTACAATTATAAATTCAACAAACATAATATTATTTATTTTCCAGTCTCGTATAAACTGTAGCACTTTAGAATTCGACATAGGACGACATTTGACGACTCACAAACGTAGAGTTATAATATTCCGCACTACGGAGTTGTTATGCTCGGGTTATATTACGACTATGTTTTAATTAACAATGTTAATAATAATATAGGGTTTATTACAATAAAATTTATACGTTTAAATGTGTGTTTTTACATCTTTACTATAGTGGTTTTGTTTTTTATCCACCTTTGTTATAAAGAGGAAAGATTTGTATTTTTGTACAAATTGAAATAACTCAAAAACTACTGGGCCGATTTAAAAATCCTTTTACCGTTAGATAGTTATTTTTTTGCTTTTTTTTATTTTACGGGGTAAAAATCGCGAGCAACAGCTAATGTGATATATGCCGACATTACATGAGCGATTTTTTAACGCGCGTTAATTCTGCGCTTTTTATATAACCCAGCGTTGCCTTTCAAAATAATATTTGCATTTTTTTATACCTATTAAGATTATCTTCAACAGTTTTAATTTCTATTTGACTTTTTGCTGTACTTCATGAAGTTTTATCACTTTAAAACATTAAAAACTGTACTACATAGCACAACTCGATCGCAAAAGCGTGAAGTGCCCTCTAGCGTCGACAGTCGACAAGCCGCACAACGCGATGTCCTCTTGTTTTGTGGTGTTTCTCCGGTATAAAATTTATAAAATTTCAAGCACATTTTTATCGAATTTTATTAAATGAAATTTAATAATTCACAGATTTAAATAAACTTTTTTAAAAAACCATAATTTATTTTAAGTTAACTGTTTCTTTGATAGGATAATAAGTAAAATCTTAATTTTAAAGTATAATTGAACGTTAAAATACATCTATGCGACTTGAATATACCGTAACTAGATACGCTTAGCCAATTTTTTCTAAAACATAAAACCAACCGTCATCAGATATCTGAAACCTGAAATCAGAACTTGGCAGAATTTATTCGTAGAAAACTCTACCCTATTCTTACTTATATTTGACTATCATTCACCTGCGACTCCGTCCGCGTGGAATTATAAAACAAAAGTAAGTCTGAGTGTTCTTCTAGATTATACTCTACATATATACCAAAATTCATCAACATTTGTTCAACAGTTTAGGCTACAAACATCCATCCATCCATCTAAATTTTCGCATTTATAATATTAGTAAGTTGTCTTAAATAATCTGACTTTACTAGCTACTGGGACCGCATCTTTAAATTCCCGTATACCTCACGTATACTGTTGGATAATATCTTTATTTAGAGTTCCAGTAATAAACTTGAATACTGAACAGTGACACTTCTAGTATTTCACGTACCGATGTTAAGATCACACACGTAACACTGAGAGCTGTAATGTTTAATTTCACCCCCTCGGTGTACCCAAATTTGCACCCCCTACTTACGATGTAACGTATGATGGGAATAGTGCACGGTAATCACCTATTTAATTACAACATTTATTCTGTTGATTAAAATACTTGTTCAGGTGTACCGTTGGAAAAAAAACTGATCTTGTTTACAAAAACTGGTAAAAGATTAGTATTACAGCTAGATTGTTTTCTAATATTGGACATAGCTAACGTAAATAAAAAATAAATTATACCTCAGTGTTAAGTTGTTGAATGGAAATCAATTTACTGCAGACTAGTTGTTGCTAGCGATTTCGCCCGCGTGTAATTAAAAAAAACACCTATGTTACATAGATAAATCTTTCTAATTTTTAAAATCGGTCCAGTAGTTTTTGCGTGAATCAAATACATACAAAAATCTAAAAATAAAATCTTTCTTTTTCATAATATTAGTATAAATAGAGTGAAAAAAAAACAATTTAATGATACTTCTTAGTGTTATCTTTGAAACTCTTGGTTAATGCTTATGCTAGCCGTACCAACCTTAAGAAGAATGTACGTTTAGCAGCAAGCGTCGACAATTTAAACGGCACCGCTCTTCGCAGGACGCAAAGTTTATCGTCGCTCGTAACTAGGAGCTCCCGTATCTAACTACCACTCAACCTGACCCCACTCCGCCCTCACTAAATACGTGGAATTGGAGCAATAGCGAAGGTTGACACGCAAACTGGGGGTCTACGAAGCTGGTCGTATGATCGAAGAATTCGAGATATTAAGTCTTGGGCCACCCGTTTGCTTGACACCGTCAGTAATAGAACGAAAGAATATCTTTGACCTTGTTACGTTTTAATATTGTAGAATTGGAATGTCTATTTGTAATATCAGAAGAAAAATTCCAGATTTCGCGACGATGGTGCATTAGTGTTGCTAATAACAAACATCGCATTTTTTTTGTCTGTCTGTCCGCAAGCTGCATTTGTTCCAGGTAATCGCCGAAACGACTGGCCCGATTTCGACCGAACTTTCACTAAAAAGTAGCTGACATAGACGGGCATATTTTATGCTACTTTTTATTCCGGATATGGTTACGGTTCCCACAGAATACCCTGAATTTGTTTTTTTTTTCATATTTACTTGATAATTCTGCAACGGTTTCTTATATCTTATTGAACTTTTTTTTATATAGTCCGTAATATTGGGCGGACGAAGTCACCGGCAAACGGTAAGTTTAAAATAAAAGAAAACAGTAACGTTTAGTTTATTCGATTACAGTCCGCTATTCAATCACTATAAGTACGTTAAGTATCGCAAGTTGCCTTGATGCTGGGATTATCTTGGTTAGGAGTGTAAGCGTAAATGGTAATAAAATTTGTTACGGTTAAACATGACCTTAGAGATTTATTTTTATTGTGCAGTACAGTAAAGTGTAGCTTTTTTAGTAATTATAGCACAAACGTTTTATTTTAGTGCATAAAAGCGGATATACATATGATAGGAATGGAGTTAGCATGCCAGCTACTGGCACGGACTAGCATAATGCGTTTACATATGTCAATAAAGTGTCAGAGTGACTCAAAATTCGCACCCCCTTTTCGACCTTTCTTAAATTTACGTTGCTGTCATTAGAACAAATTTCGTACTAACAATATGCATGACAATTAGGTTTCACACAGGCCTAATATTCAATATTGATGTACTATGACTATTTTTCTGCTCATCCATCTAGACTTGTACAGTGACGCTGGCGCTGTAGAGCGTGCGTGCGACAATATCTCTATATAATTAGTGTTGGTGCGTCCATACAGGCCCGTCTAAGAAACCGACGCCCACGGCCCGCCCGCCATAAATCAAAGTCATACGAGACCTTTTCAATTAATTCTCGCCCGCGGCACCGGAGATATTTGCATCTGAATATGTAATCGGTATAACCGACCCGTGTCACAGTCTATGGAAATCAGCAGATCTACTTCACATTAAAACACAGCGAGTTTCAATAGGAAATATTAGACACTTTAATCTTTAACTCTATGTAGCCAAAATATTTATATTGTTCCAATATTAAGTACTATTGATGATTACCAAATGAGAATCATCATCTTCTTCCTTATTCTACTCCCGTAGGGTCGTTGCGGCAGGGTTT
>NW_013525916.1:466692-488457 GCF_000836215.1 Papilio polytes
CGTAATCCATATATTTCTAGGTCTACCTCGGCCACAATAGTACCAACATTATTATTTATAATTGAGACAGCTGAAAAACTCTATGGCAGAATGTACCATTGTCGGCTCTTAGTCCGTAAAAAGGGTCAAGAATTGTTCGTTGTGGGCCCATTGTGCGACACAGGGCCTGTTTGTCTTCCGTGCGAATGTTCATATTTGATTTCGGGCAATGCCTACTCTGTACATAACCGAGTTACGCGGGCAGTCGAAGATTTTCGCCTCTAATTTCGCCTCTGTTACTCCGATTTTTTTGTTTGTTCGCCTCTTTGTTAGCTCGGTGTGTTTGTGTTTTTATTTACAGGATTGCCCGGTCGACTTTCATGATCCCGTATTAAGCTATAAAAGGACTGAACAAATTCTCTTATTAGGGATCATTGCTGATTTTTGTTTCTTCTTTTACTTTTTGTGTTTTAACGTGCTCAAGGTATGAAAGTAAGCATGTTATTGTGATTTTTTTATTATAGTTTACTGTACAAACTTTGTATCTAGCTATTTGTAACATTTTATATACTTAGTTATTTAAATATGAAGTTAAAACAATGGTATAAAATTGATCTCTCCTTGTACAGAAACTAATCTAGTTGTGGACGCGACGCCTACGCGTGCTTTCTCAAGTCATATTTACTTGTCCATTGTAATTGTATCGCTGAGTACTTTCGTCATTAAGAAACTTTATGGAGCCGTTTCTAATTAATTTTAGAAGGCTATTACAAAGTGTTAATAATGATAAATTCTTAGCATTCACAATTTTAGTAATCACTGAGTACAAAATTACATTTATTTCTTTATTAATTTAAAAAGATTTGACTAATTGGCTAAACGCACGCGTAAGATTGAAGTTTTCTTTAAAATTTATACGATCATTAATACAGAATCTATAGAAAATCAACTCTAACGGCGATCCAAAGATTAAAAAACGTTAGTTATAAACGAAACAAGAAGGCAGTGAGATTGAGGGTTCTAAAAAGATGGAGAATAACTGACGAAAGTATAATTTGCGTGAAAGAGGATTTAGATATATGTGCCAACCCTCCGTCGGGGCAAGAGCAAGTTGACGATGTGTTATAAAGTAAACAAAAGGTTTTAAAAGGTCTTATCGAATGCAGCCACAGAAATAGCATAGTCTATAATACTCCTCAGAAAGCCGAAGTAATCACTTTGTATAAAAACAGTTAAATCAGTAGGAATAACGAGTATTCCGGTATCTCAATAGTCCTTTTTAAAACATTTATTGCATGCGTCGCGTCGCTCGCAATCCAGCGTATTGTTATCCCGCTGTATTCCTATCATCCTTCGAGTTCAATAACTCTCGTTACCCTTTCAAAACTGTCCAATAAAAACTATAAATACCTCCGAACAGCGTTCCGATTCCTGTTATATAGTCGTTCGCTTGCAAATCGACGGATCATGCAACACTCGAAGCCGCTCTTAACTTTTCTTTAAGCCTTAGGCAGGAATTTACCGTCTGAGATTATGTTTTATGGAGCTGGTATCTATACATGCAGTTTATTAGATACAGCAACCGACGAAGATAGACAAATCTCTAAGATATGTAGCTGACATATTTCTCCAATCTTTACTTTTGTCTTCAAAACCGACATAAATCTTCCTACAGACAGTAATACAAGGTAGTATTGTAGTTGCACAAATTATCCTAAAACAATACATCACATTTTCATTAATTTGAAATGTATCAAATTAAGTAAGCCTAAAAAAGTTAGCACTGCAGGGCCGGCACGCTCAGTGTACCACGACCACACAGAAGACAGGCGTGAAATGGAAGCAATTCCGTGTTTCGTCTGATGAGTGTGGTGCCGAAGGCCCAACTTTAGTCCCTTTCCCTTTACCATCCTTTCCATATAAGGACAGGATAGGAAAACGAAGTTGATTTGATGTTGAAGGAGATGCATATGAAGGGGAAATATCCTCTTTATGTGCGTCTCCTCCTCTGTCGGATAAGGTAGGCAACGCATCTGCAATTTGATTCAGGAGGCTGCTTGCTCGTTTGCCACCTTATGTTATAAAAAGCCATTAAATAGTATTTTGATTATATCTACTTTATGAAATATAACTAGCACATCCAAATTTTCTTACATCTAGTTCATCTCGCGCGGACCGTTTCCCCGTGAGAAATACGCCAGCGGTAATGGCCGTCCGTGATTTCGGTACAACGCTGGATAATTGAGAATTTAGCCCCTCGCCCTCGCATGAGCTGCGCGATGGATTAAGTACATTCAGACGTCTTTGTGACGTCTCCGAGGTCATTAAGTCAAACCTCATTCCGAGATTCCTAACAATTTAATTTAAATAAGGATGTATCTACGTCTGTGATCTTCTCTATTTATAATTAACTTTTACGTGATACGAGCTGTTACCCGCGACTTCGTCCGCGTGGTATTAGAAAACATACAAACTACATAAATTACAAAAAGTTACATATCCCTCGGGAAGCGGACATATCTCGGGGATGAAGCTTATCCCATGTGTACTCCAGACTTTGTTTTATATCTGTGCCAAATTTCAATAAGATATGTTGAACCGTTGCAGAATGATCGAGTAAACATTAAAAAACTAAATTAATGTATCCCACGGGAACCGTAACTATTCCCGGGATAAAAAGTAGCCTATGTGTTCTTCCAGACTATGCTCTGAACCTGTACCAAATTTCAGAGCCGTTCAGCCGTTTAGGCTACAAACGCTAACAAACATCCATCCATCCATCCATCCATCCATCCATCTAAACTTTCGCATTTATAATATTAGTAAGATAAGATTAATGAGAAAAAGTGTATTTCTACTGGTTTTAGATATACAAACAAACCATCAGAAACCGTATTAAAAGATTTCACTAAATACACACTCTCCCATAAAACTAATAAGTCTCAAGTGACAGAAGAAAGTAGTGTGTCAATACTTAAATTGGTTTCCAACTGTTACTCAATAGTACAATGCTATCCAAACCTTACAGTCGCTCGAAATTAGCAGACGATGCATGAAACATGAGATATAAATTTAAAAGAAAGTGGGAACGAACATCCTTACACGCGTTAACATCTAAATATGTGCTATAAAACTTTGAATCTTCTAGCATCTGTCATACAACTATGATAAAATTGACATAAAGCTGTTAACAAATTACGTGTCGCCTGTTTACTATTTATTTTCCATTACTGACCAGCAACGGGTAGTGAATACGAGAACAGCTGTACAGTTGGCAGATAAGTGAGTTATTGTCGTTATGCCTGTTCTGACATTAATGAAAAAAGTTAAAACTACAGTCCACGGTCCATTACAATAGCTCAGGTGATTAATTGTCCCGGACAAGTCAGAACCACTCACAGTTATTGCTATTCTTGTTACAATTTTATGAAATTATTCAATAGTTATCATACTATAAATTAAAATTGTTGTGAATAAGTAACAATGTTAATTTTTCATCCACAATATCAAGTGCATAAAATACTTGTAATCCTTTCGAAGAGGAGAAAATTGCACATAAAACAATGAAATGTAAGGAAAGTTTAAATTACTTTCGAAGTAAGGAATCAAAGCTCACTTATTTCATTTTGCATGAAACTACTTTTTGTCTTTACAATAAAAGAAAGCTTCTATGAATCTATACCAACATATTTCGCATGAAAAAGGATATGCCAACGGAAGGCCGTAGGTACAAGGGTAGGTTGTGACCACTTATTGTCTTAAAATTTTTAATTTCCATACCGTACCCACAAAGTAAATTTATATCTAAATAAAGTGATTACATAATCCATTCGATGCGGTTTCTCTTAAGTAAGTTAGGGTCCGTTAGCAGCCGAAGTCCTTCGCGGTAGCTTAAAGCGGCTTTTCTCATTTCAGACCGCGGGCAATGCATTATGCAGGAGCGAGCCACCCACAAAATTAACATTTACCTGTTCCAACCTCAATTATTGTGCCCATAATCGGAGTAAAACCCTTCAATGGTATATCGTAAGAGTACTTTTAAATATTGAGACACACTGCTGGGAAGAATGTTCAACATTATATGATAGTTAACAACAAAAATAAGAAGAAAAATTGAATACCGAGACATTTACCATAACAGGGCAGCACAAAAACCATTAATAAAAAGTACGACTCTTTTTACTTCTTCAGATTTTTAGCACTTCAAACATTAAACCTTTTTCGGCTAGAAATATTCAGCAATCCAAACTATATTCGAAAATAAGTTCGTTATCCTATTTAACAGTGTGTCCGCAAGCAAACATAACCGCTTCTGGACTTAAAATCGAGTGGAGCGCGCACTTACAAATCAACGCAACTATTATAATAATATACTTTGTATCTCATTACGACTCGCTGGAGGAGGGTAAGCATGTTATTTATCTGCTCCTGGTTTCGACTTAGACTCTTACAAGCCATTAAAAATGTACCACACGTGTTATCATATAAACCATTCGGTAGCTTAAACTTTTAATTATTATAGTTTTAACGGCATTGTAACAAAAGACAGGAATTATTAAATATATTAGTATAATAAAAATAATTGTTACAAATATTCCATTCATTGACTTAGTAAGAAATAACTATTTAATTCTTATAATCTACGAATTCGCTGTTTTATACTAAATACGGCTATTCTAAGTATTGTCTGTTTGCAGTTAAAGACTATTCCTAAATACCAACATTAGCCTGGTTACTTGTAACATCACACCATTGTTTGAAAACGACTGATATCAGAAGGTGTAAGGTTCTTAATATGGTCAATTTGTGGTCAGCACACACAACTATTACTCTACTATTATTGGTATATTACGTTTTAGACTTAAGAAGACATTTAAAATGACACTCTTTGTATATTTTCCATATATTTCTGATAGAATCCGTTAAAGAAGAATACACATTTTTCAATATTGTAGTTTTTTAAATCTCATCTCATTTAAAGTAGTAGCTGGGATCAGAGATTTATATTGTAATACTCAATTGAAAAAGATCTTCTTAGAAGAGAATCATTACATCTTTTCCGAGAATATTGTAATTAGATTGCCTTCAACTACTGCATTACAAAGCATTTTAAAAATCTTTGTCTTTACTTTAAATGTTAGGAAATGTGAAATCGATTAATTCCCTGGAAATCTAGATCCAACATTCAACACGAAAAGAAACAAAAGCAATAAGCCGTTTCAATCTACATGCAATAAGATATTCCAGTAAAATTTAATTGAGAACAAAACAATCAACAAAAAAGGTATCAAATAACACCAGCGTTATATCAAAAATAAGGGCAACATTAAAACTGATAATAATTATTTTAAAGGGATATTGGAATTCAATGAACGTGCAAATTAAATTTAAAAGGTAATTCATGAGCCAGATTTTCGAAGCAATAACGGAATTGGATATTCAGTTTTTTTTATTCACTAAACGTGCATAGGTAACATAACTTACTAAGAGTATATCACTTCTTTATTAAGTAATTTAAAATGTATTCAGTTTTGTAACAGATTTTGCTATATTGTTTCATATTTTTATCGTGTTATTTCCGCAATTAATGTAAACAGAAATACCGTATTGTTAAACATTTTACAAAACTTACAAACTCTTAATCGTGTCTATTTCAAAATCGATGTATAAATTAATTTGGCTCATCTACAGCAAATCTGACTTGATTTACGTCAACTCTGTGGCTCCGGTCGCCGGTAAAACTACGGCTTATCTTTATTTATTGAGACCACTGCATACTACTATTTAGATCGGAATTTATATTGTACTATAACGTTATGGACGATTTTGTGGGAGGACTTTAATATTGGGATTATAATAAAACTACGTTCTAATAAAAGTAAAAGACTAAAACAGATATCGAAACAGGTATCGAGGTATCGACCTTAGCTTGTAAAACTATTTTAAAATCACTTAAATACGAAAATACAAATACATATTTTCTTTTGTACAAACATCCGTTGTCAAGGTCTGCTAAGAGAGTACTGACTGATTTAGTGTTTAACTACTTTGTGATCTAGAAATATTAGATCCGGATATCGGATCAATATTTGAATACAGAATATCATTGCAATTCACGTGATATTACATTGTGAAATTGTATTCATGTAACTTAGGAGGTAGTCAAAAGTAATGCAATTTTTATTTGCTATTTTATAAAGAAAGTATCGTCTGGTACTAGATACTGCGGAGAAATTTCAACGAAAGAAATGTTGATCACGTACCTTTTTATGTACAGGCACATTTCTTTCTTATTTCAAAAACTAATGTGAACCGACGACATGTATAACTCACACTGTGAGCTGAGATTATGATTCTTTGTTACATGCTCTTAAAAACGACTCACCGGTTCTTTAAATTTTAAAAACTCAACCTTACACCTTGAAGTTAAAGTACATTTTCATGCAAATGAATATGTAGATAATATTTTCTAGTACTGAATGATGGCGCTAACAACGGAGCGACACATTTTTCTCATCTCTGATGCATATATTATGGAGCACGAACACATAATGGGACTCATTGGGAACAAACAAATTACAATATTTGATGGTTGAATAATATTTGATATATGTGCACGTTTGGTTACAAATGACTCTTGTTCTTTTAGAAACGTTGTACAGCTTTGTTAATGCTTAATCAAGCATTAATAAAGACATAATAACAAAAAAATGTTCATTTCAACAAGCGGATTTGACGGTGGAGGAGACGCATATCAAGGAGAAATGTCTTTGTGTGGGTATCCTCCTCCGTTAATTAAAGGTAGGCAAGGCAATAATGGATAAAGTTAAGAATGTGTACATTAGAGGAAGTTTGAAAGTAGCGCCAGTGAAGGAGAAATTGAGAAGCAAAAAGTTAGCGTGGTATGGACATTTTATACGACGAGATGATGGGGACATAAACCAGAAAGTGTTAAGATTGAATGTGGATGGCTACAAAGGAAGAGGAAGACCGCAGAAAGTATGGATGGATTGTGTGAAAGATGATATGCTTAAGAAAGGTGTGGATTCAGACATGACGGCTGATAGAGATGTATGGAAGAGCAGCACATACTGTGCCGACCCTCCGTAAGGGATAAAGGCAAGTGGATGATGAACGCATCTGCAATTGTGGATGTATATGGGCAGCGGTCGCTTTCCATTTCTGTGAATTCAGCCGCTTGCTCGTATGCCTCCTTACATTATAAAAATTAATACCACTTGATTCTCTTCATTTACAATTCTAAAATATTACCATATAGATATCAAAGGAAATATAAATCATTAGCAAATTAGAATACGATATGAAAATGTAACAAAAAGTTCCAAATTAAATCAGCAACAACTAGATTCTAGTTCCGTTTGCGGACATATTTTCCGTGCTCGGTTCGTTGCAGCGGACGTATAAAACAACACGGCACAAGCAAGACTGGAAGTCATGCAATTCAAATTGAATGACAATATTGTCTCTCGTAAGGTTCTTGAAGGAAAGGAAATGGTACACTGTACAAGTGACTACATAAATGAGACATGCAACGCGTCTTGTTTTACAATGTTGATATTTTAACATGCAATCTTTTGAATATTGTTCTGCAAAATATATCTCCGATACAATATGCAAATAGAAATACGAAGAAAGTACTGCAGAAGTGAGTTTTGCATTCAATTACTAAATAGAAAATTCACTAATAAAAAGGATATACTATTTACGCAAATACGAAATGTAAGAAAATTAAAAATATGATGAAGTAGCAAACCAGAATAATTAAACTTATCACTTCGATTTCATATATTTGGATTTTTAAAAGAACTGAAATCAATTATTTATATAAACAAATTAAATGTGATTCAAATCAAACACATCGTTAATTTTCCTCGCGCGTAATTCACGGTAAGGTATTATTTATAATTCCTGTGCATTAGAATGCTAAAGGAGCACTTCCACTTGAGTGTTGTCTTTGCATATCGTATAAGGCGAGTTATTTAATTGAAAACAACGCATTTGCTTAATGTAAGCAACATTCATTGGCCAGTTAAATTGTTCTGTTGTTGGGTGGTCTTATATCGAGTTCTTGATTTAAATCCTTATGTAGTTTAATTTTCTTTGTATGCATTGTATCTTTTTAATATAGTTAATGTGATATTTAAACTAGATTTTAGCTGCAACTTCGTCCGCGCGGAATTTAAAAAAAATAATTTAATTAGTATTCTATGTCTTTTATCAGACTATATTCTATATGTATGTCCAATTTTATCGAGATCTGTTCAGCAGTTGAGGCTACAAACTCTAACAAACATCCATCCATATAAACATTAGCGTTAGTAATATTAAGATTAACCACGGAACTCTTATTTTAAACAGTTTTTAATAGTATCGACAATTATTACATTGGGTTTTCTTTGCATTTGTTCAATAGTTTCAACGTTAGTTACGAGACAATCTGAACATTAATAAGTCTCCTAAACTATATTCATAAAAGATTATATATTGTACGCAATATGGAAATTGTATCACCATCGTTTTGAGGGTAGCACCATCTGTTCTGTTTGTTGGATACAATGAGCTCTGATAAATATTGAGTTCAGATAATTACATCTATTTCTGACATCCCCGTAGAATATGCTTATTAGAAATAGCGTTTTGTAACATTGAAACCATAATAAATGTTTGAGTAGTAAAACCTTTCTACATTTCGAAGAACTCAATTGTACTCATCCGATACTGTTTCGAATCTCGGACATTTCAATTTAATGTCTAACGAATGTTATGTTATCATTAAAACACGCAGACTAATACTAGTGGGAGATAACGAGCGACGTGTATAGTGTAGAATGGGATCTCGCGGACATACACGTCGGGCGCGTGGGTCGGCTCGGGCCCTGCACTCCGGGTCTTATCTATAGAATAATCACTTTGAACAACCAAACGGCCCGCGATTACCATCTCAAATCCCCCGTAAATTTTCTACTCCGTGGGGCCATTATAATGAAATAACCTCGCTAAGTTTGAGGGCAAAAAATATATACACGAATAATTTCATCACAACTTTCCCCTCTCCTGTTGATTGCGAAATTTCAATCAAGCTCGTAAATGGTATACAGGCTCGCATCGACACTCCAAACGACTTTTTTGGGGTTGCAACACTGTATGGAAATATACATGCGACATTGAACACTAAAGTATATAGCTTAAGAGGCGGATTCGAATGGATTTTACATATTGGAATAGCGCAGCTTTGCGATAAATGTATGCGCGTACACTAAATGACGTGGATTTATTTGTTCAATACGAATTACAGCAGGACTCGGAATTTATACGTTGACATGTTGCAGTTCCTGATTATAATGAACTGTGCTCTTGTTAGTATTGAAACCTAAAATAACTGACACAAAGATTTTAAATAATATGCACTATACGGTAATGTTATCCAAACATCTTTCTCTTATCTGAAAACTCTTTAGTTTGGACACCATAATAATTTATTTCTAGTGTAATTTTCGAGCTAATATCTCATATTTCGTCTAAAGCTGTTGTCACTAGCTGGTCGAATTGTGTCTTTCAGTGCATATTTTGATTAAAAATTTAAGCAGTTAATCCAAATTTAATTGTCCTAATTCAGTCATAACACGGCCAAAAAGAAGATTCTTAATTACGTTTTAAGTGTCGTTCCGCTGCTAAGGGCTACTATAAGGGCTAAGACAACAATAACACTGCATCAATTTATCTTGAAACAGTGCACCCCTCGTGTACTTCTTTATTAAAATCATCATCTGAGGGGTCACAGAACACGCTTCCTATTTCATCTTTGACTGCAAAATTTCGACACGTTATTTCGAACATTAACTCTTCACTATATTGATGAAAAATTTCAAGTATCATCGAAATCTATTCCTTGTGCTTTCGAAATAATAGTCACAGTTGCAAAATCATCAAAACTGACAACTTCGAATTTCGTTTCAACTACATCCATCAATTTTGAAACATAACCACTAATATTTAGAGTCGTAATTTCTTTGTAATTCAAGTGTTTTAGAATATTTTGGGAACGTTGTAGTCGAGGGCCGCGTAAGCACGTGCCGCTGGCTCCCCGCTGCTACGCACTCCTCGTTACAACGAGAACTGTACGGTCCTGTAATTACACACAAATTAGACAAGATTTATCGAGGGGTGGAACACCTTGGCAACTGTACAAGGTACTAATAACGGTTGGCCAGTTACGATATTGAGATTAATTCGCGAGTGAAATTTTCGGGAGTTGCAATTACACCAGCTCTGTTGGAAAAATTACCGAGGGATTGGATTGCTTGAGTTGTTACGTCTTTGGATAACGGTTCCTTAAATACATCTTAAAGATACTAAATAAACACTTTAAACCAGTTTTGTAGCATCTTTCAATAAAAAAAATTATAATTTGTAACTGTCACTTGATATATGCCAGCTTCATTCTAAAGGTGAACATTTAGCGAATAATAAAGAGGTTTTTAGTGCAGCTTTTGATATTTTATTGCGTGTTTATTGGCCATTGTCCCGGCTTCAAGCATGCCGCGTGCGGATACTAAAAATGATTCATTCCCACGGACTGGTCCCGTCCCATCGACTTAATGAAGGAGATAAATGGACCATCACTCTTCGCGCTTTATTTGGACGTTGCAGGTGACACACTTATTTCCACTTTCATCATTTTTTGACCAATCGATATTCATTTCTTCATCAACTTCAAAATTGCCTTCTAAAAGATACATTACGACTAATTTTATTAAAAGTGTCATAATTTATCGTTAACCAATGATTCTTCATCTATAAATATTTTTTTTTGTGTCCCAAGTTCGTGAGGAATACTCAATTGTTTAGCGCTTAATTGCAATTTTTATTAAAATTATAGGATAACTTATTTCATAAGAATAAACTTAACTAGTAAATTTAAGAATGCAATTAAAACTTCTTTGTTTAAAAGTTCTTTGTCGTTATCTGCGGATAACAAATCTGTAGAAATTATGTGGCATACAATTGTCGCGTCCCATACCTGGCCTCCCCCAAGGAAATAAAAACTTATCAGCGAACTTTGCTCCCAGTTATCTTCGCTGCGAGTAAACACTTTTTATTTTACGACCACCCACAGTTTTACTACCGACTACCCTGAACCCTGGATAGCGGTTTTAAAACTATGTAACACAGAGAATGCGTAGTATCTATTTTGCACCCAGTTGAAATCAGATCAAGCAAATTTCAACTAAGTGCAATTTTTTCAACATAGTTACTCAAGGAAATTTTCGTTTTAAACTCCTCAATCCAAGCTTAACAGATTTTTAAAATCCTTTAGATTTCTTAACGGAAATAAGAACTAGATTACTCCAAGTACCTAATTAGGAGTAACCTAAAAATTATTTAATTCTACGACTTTTGAAAATAAAAATTAATGTCTCCTTTACAATTAATTTGCTTAATTAATCCTTAGAATAAACACAGAAGTGTTTTTAGATCTTAATATAGTTAACAGGAGTGTCTAATTAGGATATTGAAAAGGTTCTTGAGAACACCCTAGAGTAAAAGACCAAACACAGTTTTAACCCAAATCCTATTTGTTAGACGTTAGGCTTAGTGTTTATTTTTACTTGTATATTAATAGATTAGTTGCAGATATAATCTTATTTACTTATTTAGGTACTCTTTAAATTGCTATAAAATCATTTTATGATACACTAGCTGTTCCCGTACGACTTAATCTGCATGAAATTGTGAAAATTTTATTTTATTGTTTACATTTGTCAAATTATCAATAGCAAATATCAAAATGACATGACAAGACGAAACTTGGCAATCTTGCTTCCTTGATGTTGGCAGCAACTTATGGTCACTTTCCCACATTAGGATTTTTATCCAAATTATTTACCCCCTAAGTTTAATGGCGTGAAAATATATAGCCTAAAGCGTAACGTAAGTGTAGGGCTTTTTATTAAAAAAAATATTCAAAAATATGCTGTAATTGCTGACATCTTAAGCAACAAAGAAGTGTGTGTTTACTCTTTATTATAATAGTATAGATTTCCCTTTATAGATCCAATTACTTCATTTAATCACTAGGTGATTGTGTTATCGATCAAGCATTTAGACCAACCCGTTCCTATTGCATGTTTCCATCACATTTGTGAGCTTATCATTTATTCTGTTTTCATTCGAATAGCACTAAAAGCCTTCTTCCTGTACCTTCTTATCATTTTTATATCCTTAGACCACGTGATTTGAAAGTGATATCGAGGGTACGTCGTCAACCGTTACAGAAACAAATAAATCTTTAAGGACGACGCGCCTAAATTTACGACCTACAAGAGAAATCAAGTTACTTTTATATCGGGATTATTAAGTTAGATGTAAGTTGCAACATTCTGTTATAACACCTTTCTTGTGTTTTCTTCAACGTAAAGAAGATAATCTTATAATCTTTGATTATTTTTTTGTCATGCAACTGATGTATGTGTTTTTAATTTGCTATGTAATTAATAATACTATTATTTTCTGAAATAAAAGAATCGTAGTTGAAAGAGATGCATTGGAACATCGTTAATTGGCGAAGCGGGGTGTCAAATCAATTCATTAGCAAAACCAGTGGCTTAATGCTATCTAACAATCGATACAGGGGGCGGCACTGTCTAGGTGTTCATTTAAGTCAAGATTGAACTGGAGATTAAACAGTGGATGGTTAGCCCCCTTTAGGGTATGGTCCAAGAATAAAAAAACTTTTCATAAATTCATCTGTTATGGTTACTATGGTTATAAAATGATATTTTTATGTATTTCATAGTGTTACAAAGAAAAGTAACTGTTCTAGGGTCAGAAACTAGTCAGTGTCGTCAAGCCGATCGTACGTTTAAACCTATGAAAACATATCACAATAATTTAAACAATCACTGTTACATGTAAACTGTTGAATGAATTAAAGTATTTTTTTCTTTCTTCGACAATTGATATTATTTTGGCTTCTAGTTTTCTAAAAGTAATTATTAAAATTATCATAAATCTATTGTCAACATTTTCTCTGTCAGTATTTGTTCATGACTTGGACCACACAGTGGAGGGGAATAATTCCTCCTTATCGGCACTCGTTACTCGCCCCTAATAAAACCTTTCCCCTCTAATCTTAAGGGTTGTTGCGAATCTCTTAAATTTAATAAGAGCATATTTAAAAACAAAAACAATAAGCTATCCGATGTAGTTATTGTTCTTATTCTTCTAGGTCTTGTCCCTTGTTCAATATTATTTAACTTGCGACTATGAATTTAAAATATAAAATTTATTATTTAACTATCTTTCACCCGCGACTACGTCCGCGTGGAATTTAAAAAAAAAGAAAGAGAGTAGCCTATGTTTTCTTCCAGACTATCCTCTACATATATGCCAAATTTCATCAAGATCCCTTTAGCCGTTGAAGGTACAAACTCTAACAAACATCCATCCATCTAAACTTTCGCATTTATAATACTTGTAAGATTAGAACTTAAAAATACGATTCCTTTTCAGAATTTCTAATTCCTAAACAAACTGTGAAATCAATCAACACGTAGAAAATACTTCATTTTTTATAGATGGCATCTTCCGAACTTTAAAAAAAACTTCCTTATAGATTCTCAGTTTACTTGTATCCATACTTCATTTTCGATTGAGAACATCCCGACATAATATCCAAACTTTGGCGTCACATAAAACTATCTGCCTCTCGGAGCACATATATTACGTCATCGTTCACCATAAAGCGACAATTTAGAACTAAGTTGAACCAAGTTAATGAATAAATCAATAGATTCTGTAACCGTTCACAAACTGAGAACGTAAAATTTTGCATTACGTTCACCCCACATTAGTGAGTCACTGCAATAAAAGTTAATTTATCGCAAGAGTTCTAGTAAATAATTTAAAAAACGAACATATTTACGGACTAAAATGTATTTGTGTAGGTGCTAATAACAGTTTTCTTAAAAGGCCTAGCTACCATATATCCTTTTATACTCTTTATTAGGTATTATTATGCCTTTTAATCATATAGATTAATGAAGTTGTATTTAATTATAACATAAACAAAACAAAAACATTATATCAAACGAGTACTCTCTTGCGTCACTCAATTCCCTTTACACACGTAAAAAGGGACTCATAGTAAATGTTTACAATTAGAATGCTCGCCGCGTCTCCGCATGCCCTTAGTTCGCATTTAATTATTGCTCATGACTGTACTTTGTTACCACATGAATAATTGTATTGTGTAAAATTCAACATCGGAATTGTCGATGCGAGAATGAATCATACTTGAATATATTTACCAAAGTAAGGATTTTTGTTGGCAGAAGTTATACCACGTTCAATTGATTAATACAAACATAATCTTTTTTATAATACTATAGCTCGTGACTTCGTCCGCGTGAAATTAAACAATAATAAAACTTTTTAATGGTGAAAGTAGTTTTTGAGTTATTTCAATACATACAAAAATGCAAATCTTTCCTCTTTATATTATAAGTATACATTCTCAGACTACTATAATATGTTGTACTTTGACCGAAGTTACATAGTAATTTATTGTTAATTTTTAAAAATACATAGATTTTTAAATTGCAGAATGACTAACACCAATCAACCTTTATACGAAGGATCTTCGATGTTCACAGTCAAATTCTAAATACAAAGACAATAGCGGAGCATACAAAATTGTCTATTGTTCTAGAGTGAATCAGTTCTGGAAATAGCTACAAACGATCGACATGTGTTCGCAAATGATAACATTTGAACTCACGCTGATATAAGCTTCGTTGAAAATAAACAATGCCTATTTATTACTTCCAAACTTCGAAACGCTAAACAGAAATAATTCATACCAAAGATAGTCGAACACACACTCCTTATATAAAATTAAAACAGGCTAAGGACAAAGTGACCTACAGAGAAAAAAGTTCTAAAAAAATCTTTGAAGTTCATCTAAACGCTTGTCCATTCGTTGTTAAAATACCTGTTTCCTAAACTATATTTATCAGAAACTAAATAACAATTCTTACCTTAAAATAATTTACTGTCTAGTTGATTAGCTTATTCAACATAAACACTACTTGTCTTTTACAAGAGACTTAAATTAAAACGTCAACTTGACAGTTAATTACGTAGAAACTGCCGCCATCTTGAATGTTGACATTTTTTTCTGTTCGGAAACAAATCCAGCGGACTTTCTTTCATTTTTCTTTAACATGTAAATTGACATTGCTATAATCCACATCTAGATCTACTTGTAAATAATATTTTAATCTGGAAATATATAAATAACATTTTAAAACATAACAAAGACCAGTTGCAATCAAAATTATAACAGAAGTCACGTTGGAATCGTTTTAAGCGATATATGTTCTCTAAATAAACATAAATTCATTTAACGACGCAACAAATAAATCGCTTCATTGTGTTATAGTAAGACGCATGGCACACTCCAAACACACAGCCAGACTAACAAACAAACAATTTAAATCGACACCGGACACTTAATGCCCCACGCGATGCCTTCTATAAATGATTTCGCTAGATTTAACGGAATTAAGACATCTTTCTATATATGTAACAATATAATAAAGCGTAAACACACACTTCTTTGTGGCGTAAGATATCAGCAATTACAACATACTTTCGAATATTTTTTGTAATAAAAAGCCCTACATTTAAGTCACACTTTAGGTTATATATTTTCACTGTATTAAACTTAGGGAGTAAATAAATTGGATAAAAACCCTAATGTAGGAAAGAGACCATAAGCTACGAGCTGCCAACATCAAGAAAGCAAGATTGCCATGGTAAGGTAATTGGTATTTTGACATCTGCAATTGAGAATTTGATAAATGTAAACAATAAAAAATTTATAATTGAATGCGGATGAAGCCGCACGGGAATAACTAGTTTATGATAGTGTAAAAAAAACATTCGAATTGACAAATAAATCATGATATTTATATTCCAATATATTTTGAATTAGTAATAATAATAATATAAGTATATTTGTGACTGTACATTAATGAATTTATACAATTCATTCCCTGCTTTGCGAGTAAAATATTGAAAATATATCGTTGATCAACTCTTAATCTTAAAACAGAATATAAAATATGTTCTTAGATGTACAGTCTTTTACTTGTCTGTTTTGTTACAATATAGCAAGCGTACAAAAAAACATTATCCGATTGTCCACACGGCCGGCCCACGTAAACGCACATTGTACGCTATCTGAATGCATTCTGTTACAGATCTCGGCATGCTTCACTATTGTAACAACTCCATTCTTCATTTTGTCTTCCATACCCACCCCGCGGTGATCTACATCCGGAATAATAAACCTTATGGACAAAGAAATAAGTGTGTTATTCTTGTATTCTATTTCTGTACTTAATGTTAGGATTGTTTACAGTAATAAGCTCATTGATCAAGCTTGACAGCTTGTAATGTCTTGTTTAGTCTCGCACGCACTTTGACACACTTTTTCATAATCGAAAATGCTTTGTGACGCCATCCTTGCGTTTTATTTTTATAAATTATTCATACAAATTTAATTTTCAAGCAGAGAACACTATTACATTGTTGTGTTTAAAAACATCGCTATCTTAAAGTTACTAATTTGTTTATTACGTTTGCATGTAATGTTACTGTTAAAGTTACACTATCGATTTTAAGTTATCATCCCATGTTCGATCAGCAACCCTCTACTTTCGTTCGATCTTATCACGTTCGCCTCGTGCGTGTTTCGTAGTAGGGGAGACGATCGAGTATTTCGGCAAATATATTGAAGTAAAACAGTACACATTAATTAATTGAAATGTATATTTATCTACTATTTCCATTAATAAATTTAAGACAAGGAAGGTAAAGTCAAGATTTTCGGTCAACAATATTGAACTGTTAAATTCCTATTGGGATGTAACAAAACAAAAGCAACTTAAAAGAACAATGACAGATTATTATAACATCTTAACTACGCTCTTTATTAGAATAAGAACCTTAAACACATTGATAGAGAGTTTAAATTCGACTAGTAACAGTTGTACCAGTAAAAACAAAACACTACACAGCACACTATAACATCAGTGGATTAAAAACCACGATATAAAAGACAAAAAAATCGATATAACGATAGTGTGAAGGTGAAAATCGATTCCAATCGCATTTAGCTGTCGTAATATCGATATTTGGAACGAGATATCGAGACGTTCTCTCGATGTGTCATCAGACGGGCGAAATTTGCATTGAATGGGACCATCTTAATTTCGTTTACTATGTGTATGTTTATTCTTGGAAGTGTATGCGTTTGAAATAATAATTAGGAGCGACGTGTATAATTAGATTCCTTTGTGACGTTTGTCAAAATTATACGCTTTAGATATTGCATCGTGTGATCTCGACTTGATTCGTAAATACACTTGTATAGACACGTACTTCGAAAAAAAACTACACTGCAAAAAAACTAACAGTTTGTCTGCAATGGATGCAAATGGCGCCTATTTGTTTATACAAGTTATTTTGAGTAAATTTTATTTAACGCGTATAATACATTAGTTACTGCTGATAACTTCCCTTTCAGTGAACCTTTCTGCATAAGTCTTTCTCCGACAAATAAAGGTATTGTGTAATCGATCGTCTTTTGTCCGACAAAGATGAACTAAAGTACGGAAACTAAATTATCGCACAACTGTTTTTGTCTCTCTTTGATTCTTAAGAAGAGGATTCCTAGGAAGCGCACACTATTCGATTTTTAGTTGTTAACAGTTGAATTGTCTACGAAACAATTGACAATCGCAGAACTGTTGTGCGACAGTTTAGTCAAAGGTGTGCGTATGTTATGACTTTAATGTTATAATGTAACATACCAAAATTTACCCTTAGAATGAAAGTGTATCGATCAGTTATCAGGTAAGGTCGCTCCGGAACCCGTCTGTTGGTTTAGGATTCCTCACCCTGTCGTAATTACAAAGCCCTTAAGGTATCAGAATACTGTTCTATTTTATTCGTGTGTACGAATGTCTTAAGATCTGTCCGTTTCATTGGATAAGGAAAATGACGTAGGGATCATTTAGATTACTTAGTGGAAATCAAGTATCTACTTGAAGTAATTGTTATCGACAATTTAATAAAAGTGTTAATACAGCTTTTTATGTTCTGCCTTTCGATTAAGGGCCTGTCTCACCAAATTATGTGATACAATCATACGGGTAAAATATGTGATGACAGTGACGTCATTATAAGCTATCCGAGCCTCCAGACAGCAGTGGAACAGGGCTTAAATGTAGACGGCACTAACAAATACAATGAAAACACGAGTTTGTTCACTTAACCGTGAAGTAATTCTGTTCGTCGCCACGTGACTTAATTAGTATTCAAACATCGTACAGACGCTTAATGTCATAAATAACGAATATAAAAGGTAATCGATAGAATACCGTTAAATTTTTATGCCATCCTTTCAACACTCTTTAGTAACAAAACATCCGCAATATTTTTTTTTAATGTGAAACAGTCTACTGTACATAATTAAATCTACACTAAAGTACTACTTAACTGACATTTTAACTATGATTGCGGCATCAGTAAACGTAATTGTAATTTCAATACTAAATTCGTAATTATTAATCTTATATTTTACTTTTAAGTAATATTATAAATGCGAAATTTTGAATAGATGTTTGTTCGAGTTTGTAGCCTAAACTGCTGAATAGATCTTGATGAAATTTGGCATAGATGTAAGAAATAGTCTGGAAGAACACATAGGCTACTTACTTTAGTTCTTTTATCGAAGCGAACGGAGTCGCGGGCGAAAGCTAGTATGTTATGTTGTTTGTTATATCATTGATAGAATAGATAAATGTAACAATTCATATAACGATTCCCGCTTTCAACATTACTTGATTGCAATTGAAATTCCACGGCCGTAGTCGCGTCCCACACGGAGATATAAAAGTTTTACTTTGAAATTAAACAGCGGACACGCACGAAGTACGGATTAGTCGGTTGAATCGATTATCGAATTACAAAAACAATGGTCGGGTCATCCGATATCTGATATCAATTCTATTTTATTAACATTGTTATGGATATGTCTGAATGTGACATAAACATTTCGAAAAAATAACCTTGCGTATTGAATTTTCTGTGATATCGAATTTTAAACTACATACATTCTTGGAGTACAAACTATTAAGGTGAAGATACATTTATTAAAAAAAAATTAAAAACTCATTCTCTTAACTTTCATTAACAAATTTTAAATTCCATAACTCCAAATACAGTTTTCTTCTTTTTTTTTTGCAAATAAATCAAAGAATCCGCTCAAATCATAAATAGATATGGAAATTACCATAAAAGGCACATCTAGTTACAAACTAAATCTACGTCCACGTCAGTAATATTCACCACAAAAATCTAGATACATGTTAAAAAGCATATCCATTGAAACACAAGAAGCTGATACGCAGAGGGACTATCATGAATATTAGCGTTACAGTTGCGAAAACGTAATCTTAACAACGACGAAAGTTTGCGCACAAATATTGTAATTGACGATACGAAAATATTTTCACGATTTTCGTGATAAATCCTCTGGACGTCAAAGATGTCCATGTCGTGTCCCTCTTATGACTATATTACCATCCTTATCATTCTTCTTCAAGTAAATAGAGATAGAAATGTTTGTATACAAGTGTATCCATTTGAAATTCAAGCGTTTTAATATTCAGGTCAGGTTTATATTGATACCAGGGTCTCATGACAGGGCTAGCGGTCACTATACTTTGGTTAAATCCTGATGATATTATTCCCTTAACAGTTTTAAATGTTAAAAAATCCTCCTTAAATCTATATGTAAACATATAATAAAATTGGTCTGTCTGTTCGTAATATTAGGAGAAAAATCCCAGATTTCGGGAACGTAATGTATTTGCGTTGTTGATTTTTTTGTCTGTTTGTCCGTAAGCCGCGTTTGTTCCGGGTAATCTTCGAAATGGTTGACATGGACGGACATATTATAGGCTACTTTTTTATCTTAATATTGCGTGGACGAAGTCTCGGGCAACATCAAGTTGTTAATAAATATCTATACTACAAGGTATACTATGCATTTAGTTTTTAAAAATGTATTGTTTTGAACCTTAACTGGTTTAATTTAGTGTCCAAAGTATAATGACAGATATTAGATGCTACTAGGAATTCATTAATATGATTACAACGCTCTATTGAGAACACAAACGCTAAACTAATGTTATAACGTTAGAATATATGTAGTTACATATATTGCAATCTATCTCGAGTACAATGCACAACAAAAGTGCAATACAAACTTGTAACGGCCATACTTATTGAGATAAATGTTTAACTTCTAAAAGTCAGTTAAAAAAAGTTTGCACTATTAATTGCTACTGTTTATTATTTTAATAATTTTATAGTTCAGTTGAGTTGCAATAAAATTAACTAATGGTATAAAATGTTAATCTATACGTAATCTATAGCAATAGATTTAGTCTAAATTTAATATGGCTTTAATTTAATTTATTCATTTAACACTTCTGCTTGTGATTGTACCATCATTATAATGTCGTTGATCAGGTATTATTACACAGATTCGTCCCACCATTATTCCCAGCAATCATAAGTATTTGCGAAATTCGCAAATGCCTCTCGCAGTTAGAGCTCTGTTGCAAAACACGTGTCGAATTAAAGGACAATTCGTCAAGTCACGATCTATGTGAGTGTACTTACGATAAATTGTTACTAACTACTGTTTGTAAAGGTTGTAGGAAACGGTATTTTAATTTGTTATTACTGGGGACTACACCTTTGATTAAACTAGTGCGACTGTCGATTGTTACGCAGTCAATTCAACTATTTAGTTGGCGTAACATCGAGTAGTATACGCACCTCCATTTATGCTCATAGTAAAGCAATCAAAGCGCGATTGTGTTGTGCGATATTTTAGTCAAAGGTGTGCTCGCGTGACAGAGAACCTTACAAACTTTCTGATACTACTACATAGGTGTAATATGTACATCATCGTAATTTATATCTACAATTCGTCTTATAGTCGAAAAGACTAAATAAATGTGTAATAAAATCTACATTGTCTTATCACAAGTCGTTGTACTGATCTCCATTCTAGTTTATCTAAAAAACAATAAATTAGACAGTAACGACTCACATAGTTCAACCCTCAAAATGCCGCACGTATTTCCGCGCGCCACCCCTCACAGGTCTCGGGAGCCCGCCCACCGCAAGCCGGCGTTAAGATACAGAAAACAAAGCAACTTTATAGTCTGTCATTGTTTTAGTATTTTCCTTAATTGTTTTTCCATGTAGACTCGTAATCGGGGTCTGTTTAATCTGACGTCAGCTTAATCCAATCTTCATAAGTACATCCAGCCGTTAATAGCATTCGGGTAACAATGCAGTCTGCCTCTTGTCTGTGCAACAGAGATGTATGGATGTAATTAAGGGGTTAGATCCTCGAAGTTTTATGTTAATTGTGTGTAATGGTTTTATTTAATTTCGTCGAGTTTGCAAGGAGCTAGGGACTTAATGTGCATCTGAATTTCTGGCTTCTTGTAAGGATTTACGGTTAAGTTATATTTTTAAAATAACATAATGCAGAATGTGACATGCATTGAACAATAATCACATACGCGTACGTCATAGACACATAAATTCTACAGCAAACTTATTTTACGACTATTGCTAACCAAGATATTATCAGGGGCAACCCACCTCGAC
>NW_013525916.1:488647-496033 GCF_000836215.1 Papilio polytes
GGCAGCGGGACGGTTGACTTTTAAATTTCGACCGCAAGCCGAAGGTTCGATTTCGCAGTATTGTACCGCACGACACCGCGGGGTCCTTTACTGTGGGTACTTTGCTTATTTTTCTCGGGGCTTACGTTGTCTGTGTCCGTGGAAGGAAATAAATTATTTGTACCCCCAACACCTTGTCGGAGGAGTTGCTAGATGGCGTCATTTTTATAAAAGTGTAATGCGGTTTCCTTGTTGTGATTGCATTTTCTCGGCGCGCTCTCGCGACGGATTTCTTCATAACATTTTATACTTCGCGTTTGATAAGTGTGCCCCGGGTTCCCACCTTGCTTATTTACGTAATAAAACGTATTACACTCTGTAAAAATTATTTTGTTTCAAAGATATATTGTGAAAGTTTTTTATCGTGTTTAGATAAACGTGATTTTGTACTTTTTAACATAACGCGTTAAAAGTTTAAATTAATGATTTATATTATACATATGCGTCTTTATTCGATGATCTAGGCTAGGTCTAACTCTAGGCAGCTGCCCTCCCTGCCCTGCCTCCGCTTTATCCTGTTGTATATCATAGCAATTATAGTCATAACAGATATCTAACTAATAATAGCTAAAGTAGTCAAAATGAATACTTTAGCTATTATTAGTTAATCTAAATTGTTGGCAATAGAAGCATATCCGGTTATTCCAAATTCCGAGCGGGTTTGCATTAGCTGTGGACCAGAAACAACGGACCTCGTCCAGTAATTAGGAGTAAATTAAATGACATCCTTTCATGGCGGGTCGCCGGCGACCGCTGGTTTTAGACCGGCCCTTTAATATTGCCTCCACATCCGACCCGCTCTAATGGAGAGCTTATAGTGATAGATTTTATATTTTACAAACTATGATTAGTTGTTTACCAACATCAAAACTCTAACTAAAATTAAATTTTCAGAACTGAAAACAAACAAGTTTTACGGCAAATGAACTAGTAAACTAAAAAATCATTTAGTAATAATCGTTTTGTTTGTAATGGAATTTAAAAAAAAAATTGCAACGTTATAACCTAAAAATTTTCAATTAATAAAATCTCAGATATCCACTCTAAGTAAGCACCCTGAGAGCTTATCTAAGGTAACCTGATACCTGTCGCCTAAAGCATCAAAATTATCCATACTTGATAAACATCTTACGATTATCGGGCATTTTTGATTTACCACTTTAAGTGAAAATTTCAACGCAAAATTTAATCTCACAGAATTAATCTATCTATCTATACTATTATAATAAAGCATAAACACATACTTCTATGTTGCCTAAGATGTCAGCAATTACAGCATATTTTTGAATAATTCTTTTTTTACTAAAAGCCCTCCACATACGTCATGCTTTAGGCTATATATTTTACGGCATTAAACTTAGGAGGTAAATATTTTAGATAAAAAGCTAATGTGGGAAAGAGACCATAAGTTGCTGCCAACATCAAGAAAGCTAAATTGCAATTCAAAATTTGACAAATGTAAACAACGAAATATTTTTTTTATAATTTCATGCGGATGAAGCCGCACGGAAACAGCTAGTAAAGAATATTGCTTATTAGAAGTATTTTGCCGATCCTTAGTAGGGATCAGAGCAAGAAGATGATAATGAAATGTAATTTAAAAATACCACAGCATCATAACAAATGATACAAAACAGAATATCACAGCGCTGCATTCCGCCGCATCTCATTATCACAGTCAAAACACAGCCGTGTAAATATTAACATGCGTGCTTTAATTCCATTACTGGAGGTACAGTCAGATACATTGGTAGTGGAACACTGTGAAATATAATCGATTTAAAAACATAGAAAACTGGAATACATAGAATTTAATTTTATGACAACGAATCCTTTAATTTCCACTGACGAATTTCAAGAGTTTAAATTACTTAACGTAGTAAATAATTTTGTACTACGTTTAGCTCATTTAAGTGTGTATGAATTTCTAAAAAGTAACGTATAATATTTGCAGTTTATTTATACCGTACAGTGCAATCGTTCCTAACTGTACCATTGCAGGCCTTTGCCCCGGGACTGCGAACAATTGGAAGCACAGTTTCGTAAATTTGGAATCCCAATTTGTTCGTAGAGATGTTGTTTGCATTTGTTTCAAATTGCATGTTGATTATTGCTGAATGTTGAGGCGTAATTTAATTACACATATGCGTTTGGTAATTTTGATATTAGTGGTTTCGGCTACTTAGATATTCGTACATCACTACTAACCTTGTACCCAATGATCTTATTTGACTATCTTATAAATATTTGCATTGTAAAAGCTACTAGTTATACTACTTAGTTGTAACATCGTGTTAAAAAATAATTATAAAAATAACAACTCACGACAGGTAACGTTACAAAGCTATTACCCGACTAAAACGATGTCGCGATACAAGCGTGATAATTACAGGCCTGGAACGTCCCGTACAACGGACAACGGGTCTTAATAGGACCAATTACGTCACAATTCACACGAACCACCGCCGGACAGTTTCACCTAATTCGATTTTATTGTCACCCCGTTTGATGTATTTAAACAACGTTCCGTGCAAACGTTTTTAATGTGTCGACATTATTATTGAATTATTAAAACGAATTGTCCCGTTCATTATTAATCGCCGTGTCCCATGAATTAATAATGCCAATTATTATGACAGTGTAATCGATGTTTACGAGTTGAATAATTAATTCACTTAACAGATGTCCTCCTGACCAATTCCGATTTTGGTCAACTCTTTATGTTTACTTCAGAATATGTAAGTGAAACGAATAAAGTAATTGCATATAAAAAAAAACAACTATACATAAAGGCAGAAGAAAACTTTTACGTATTCCAATAATTCACATTCACAAGAATAACTAGTACCGTATCTATAATACATTATTATTTTTAATCAATCATTTGGAATTACAGGAAATCATACTAATATTATAAATGCGAAAGTTTAGATGGATGGATGTTTGTTAGAGTTTGTAGCCTAAACGGCTGAACGGATTTCGGTGAAATTTGGCATAGACGTAGATGATAGTCTGGAAGAACACATAGGCTACTCACTTTTGTTTTTTTTAATCCACGCGGACGGAGTCTGTGGCGAAAACTAGTCATTACATAAAACTCAGAGACATCATAAAAAGCTGGGCTTCCGAACCAGAGATTAAAATAAAAATCAAATCTACTTACCTATAAAAATAAAAAGTTAAGATTACTAATCTGAATAATTGCTTTATTTAGAACAAATAACTTTCTGTCTCAGATATGTTTTTAAATGGAATTATCAGAAGAGTTATTTTTTATCTACGACTGGAAGGTAACTTAATAGATATGTGCTCTGAATAACAATTTTAAAAGGCAAAAAGCGTAATGTAAGATAATACCCGAACTGATACGCGTAATACGCTTGAGAAGTTTTCGTTCGGGATTTAAAAAATCACTTCTATATAACAACGCAACGATATTGAATCGTATTTTCTACGCCATTAGGTTCTATCTTGCAAACGTTTACCTAAATTGCGACTCAAATCAATATATTTGCATGTCGAATCAAATTGCCCTTTGATACGTAAGGAATAGAGTTTAAAATCTATCATCGGTATTGATCCTCGACTGCTCCTGTCTATTGTGTGTCGAACAATATCAGAGCATGAGATTCAATGTTAAATATTCAAACCTAATTTAATAGTGGTGGAAAGAAACTCCATTTTATTAGTTTAAGATATTTCTAGTTCATAAAAACATAAAATATTTAAAAGCGGAATATAACAATGCACCGACCTATGTAAATCCTAGTCGTCTTAGTAAATATCTACTATAATAAATAAAATAAATAATATTCTTCCCGCACATAGGTTATATCGAATTTCAAAACAGTTTGAGTTATGTCTCTTACTAGGTTTCGCCCGCGACTCCGTTCGCGTGGAATTAAAAAACGAAATTGAGTAGTCTATGTGTTCTTCTAGCCTATCCTCTACATATATACCAAATTTCATAGAAATCTGTTCAGTCGTTTCGGTTACAAACAAACATCCATCCATCTAAACTTTCACATTTATAATATTAAGTATGATTAGTATGACTACTGCAATCAAAGGAGTTAAATTATTATTTAAGCGGTCCCTGAGTATGTTTTAATTACTAATTATACTCTAAGTATTGTAATTGTACTCAAATTAACTCATCAATCTTTACATTTCACAGATTAAATTTTAATTTAAATTCAACTGATCCGTACCTGTGAAGACCCAGATTTCAGGGCGGGAGTATCGAAGCAGAGATTGTAGGAACCAACCAATTCCATTAATTCCTCGATAGATAATGCACGAGTTCCATTGGAACGTAAAAATTATTTCGGACGATACGCACACACGTCAAATTGATTTCGGACTTCGAATGGAATAATAAATTTTTCGTACGACACGAATGCAAATTTTTATTTGGCAACATTTTTAAATATTTTCAGGTGAAATTACGCGCGGTCTGGGCCGGGAATTTATCGCGGGTTAAGTGCTTAAATTAGATATATTTCCTGTTGTTGCGCGATAATAAAATATATCCGAAAGCTCGAGCGCTTTTATTTACGAACACTTTGGTGGAAATTTATTTTTAATTAACGGACTAAGTTATTTCTCACGTTTTCCCTTCAACAGCGTTCCCAGTTACTAGTTGTTAATCATTGGTTTTTTATTTCTGAAATTTATTAGCGATTTTGTATAGCTTCAGTTTTACAAAAATAATATACATTGGTGTGTTTACAAATAAATATGATTTTATCCTTGCTCAGGAAATAGATTAGCTATTTCGTTTTTCTGTTTAAAACACAATAATGTACTATTTAACAAGTACAGTCGGGGAATTCGGCAATGTTTCACCTAAAACCTACGGTCGTTTAAACACATTGTAACGACAACGCGAACCAATAACCAGAACGTAATTTTAAATGTGTCTAAAAACGTTGCTTTTCATTTTCATTATCTTGTTTGCATAACTCATTACTACCTAAATAGTTGATTTGGCTGCGAAAAAATCGACAATCGCACAACAATTATTTCTTTCGATATTGAACGTATTCCGTATGGAATTTCGTATAGATGTAGAGGATAGTCTGGAAGAACACATAGGCTACTAACTTTTTTTTCATTCACGCGGACGGAGAAGCAGGCGAAAGCTAGTTTTTAAATAATTTAAAAACAAACAATCGTACGCCTGCTTCAAGTAAATATAGTGATGTGTCCTATCAACCAACCCTTTAGATTAGAATATTGAAAGCTTGTATTTTTGTAAAAGAAAATAAGATAAAAAGCTTCATAAGTCCAATGCATCCCTGTGGGGTCGAACTCACGCCCACGCTTTAAAACACGGTCTTTAATTAACGTATTTCTAACTTTGGTATCGACATCTTTCTATACTACCATAGCTGTTTATATCAAATCTCAAATACACGCTATTTTAATATTTAACTGTATTGGAATAGCAATTAAAACTGCATAACTGATGGCGTATTTTCAACTTCTTAAGGAGGAATAGATTTGGAAGAGAAAAGAATGAACTCAAAAATTTCTGGACAGATTTCAACAATTTCCTTTATAACTTACTCTAAAAAAACAAAATTGATCGATATTAAAATACTAATTAATCAAATAATATTAAAAGTAAATAAAAATGCACTTCAAATATTTACGTTAATAATCGATTCTGGTCAGCTTTGTATTTTTCTTCAAATCGATTTAAAGAATCGACATATCGTTTTTACAGTCGTGTGCGCGTCCACCGAGCCTTTGTTCTGGCAAAATATCCATTCAATGTAAAACAATTCGTTTTAGGTCGTCTTCTGTCAATAATACTAAATGTGTTGCTGGAATTTGTTAATTTATTTATTAACTGTATTTCTGTGCAGCAATCTTTATAATTTTTTTTTTAATTTAATATCACTGGCACATTTGGTATATCTCATCTGACATATCCAGTCTAAGAGTATGCGCGATTGTCGATTGTTTGCAGCCAATTCAACTGTTTAGTTGCACAACTAAAAATCGAGTAGTGTTCATATAAACTCATAGGAATCAAAGCGCAACTAAGCAGTTGTAAGATAGTTTAGTCGTGTGCGCCCGCTATTACTAGCAGTTTGTGCCATCGTCTACCTATAATTTAATATTTTAACTAGATATAAAAACTACTTCAAATGTAACATTAATGGTAACTTAAAATGTTTTCTGAACGATATCTTATCTGTTAATTTTATTTGTTTCAGGTAAACCGTTGCAGAGTAAAAGTGTTAACATTTCGTGAGTTATTTATTTACAAATTACTTATTTAACTGTCCACTGTCCAAAGGAAGAGGAAGACCGAAGAAAGTATGGATGGATTGTGTGAAAGAGGATATGCTTAAGAAAGCAGTGGATTCAGATATGACGGCTGTCTATCAGCCGTCAAATCTGACACCTGAGATGTATGGAAGAGCAGCACATACTGTGCCGACCCTCCGTAAGGGAAAAGGGCAAGTGGATGATGATAAGTGTCCACTTGTGTCAAATACAATTTTTGTAATCATATAAAACAATAACAAACGTTAATAGTAAATATTTCATTTCATCAATTAAACAATAGTTTTCATTCAAATGTTGGAAAACAAGTTAACTGCACGTTAGAGTCGATCGATATTCGGAAGTTTTTCGACTGAAGCATTCTCGAGAACAGCAACTAATTGCATTGGAAACTCATTAGTGAGCTGCGAATTGCTGATTCAAAATTCTATTTTGTTTCTTTCACATTTAAAACGAGGTCGGTGTTCGGAACGCTAAACGGTGCCACTTCGCTTGTTCATGGCAAGTGTCTAATTTGTTGCGTTGCAACACCCTGATTGTAGCTAAATTTACGGCGTCGTTGAACTTTGTAACTAATCAGTGATTGCACTAGTTTACATACATTTTACAGAAGTAGAGCCCGCTTATATACACGGATGGACTGGCTTGTCCAATGCAATGCCACAATCACACAGAAAAATGTGGCAAATGGGAGCAATTACGTGTTTTTCTAATTCACACTTTCCTTATAAGGAAAGGGAAAATAAATTTAATGATGGAGAGTCATAGGAAGGGGAAATATCTGCCTTATGTGTATTTGCTTCCGTCAATTAAGACAGCTTGTGAATGAATGATTCTTTTATTTTATTGAAGGAAAGATTAACAAATAGATTTTGAAGTATTTAAGGAAATAGAATTTTAAATAAAGATGTTATTATAATTTAAAATTGATTTGTCATTTTTTGAATATCTTTATTAGCGACCGTTCGCACGGGCAGACTTTGTACGCCGCGGTAAAGTTCAAGGTCAGCAGATTTTTTACGCCTACGAGATAGGTGTTCGTACGAG
>NW_013525916.1:498612-514911 GCF_000836215.1 Papilio polytes
ATGAACAGCTTCATACAATCCCATACGTTCTATTTTGACACATAGTTACCGCCTAGCGTTTTCGCGTCCGTGCGAACGCTCGCTTAGGCTAATTATTTAAAACGAAAAAAAAAAGATTTTCTTATTTAAAATGAAGCAGCATTTTCAAAATTAAAATCTATTTTTGTTTAAATAATAATTGAATGTATTTTAAAATAAAATAATTTCTAATTTTTTTTAATTGTCCAAATGAATGAAAATTATTTATGACTTTTAAAATAAACGAACATTTAATAAATAAAATGTATATTGAAAATATTTATGGAATATACTTTAAAATAAAATCATTCTTAATTTTATAAATTTAATTTGTATTTGATTTAGGAATTAATGAAAATTATTTAGATTTCGGGAAGAAATGCGGCTTGTGGACAGATATACAAACAAACATTTTGTAAGAGATTTTCGTTATCAGCAATGCAAACACATCTTCGTGAAATCTGGTTCTTTTTCAATATTAAATAAAGACACTTTAATTTTAATTACGCGGGTTTGTTTTTATATGTACTTTTATCGAACTCGTTGGAAACTTAACAAGAAGTACACTATATACAAATGCATTTGACTACGCTTTAAATCGACATTACAACTAAATCTTTTAAAGATAAAAGCAACAATAGTGGTACCGGGGCTGTTATTAATCAAAATGAGAGATTGTTCCGTACAGAAATAGATGCATTCATTTATTGTCTATCGGCTCGGACGTGTGGGTAGCGCACGTCCAAACAGAAGTAATGGTGTAGAGATTCTTTTCCTTATTAACACAACTAACAGTCACTCAAGTTATTAAAAAATCAACTCTAAAACAATAGACATAAATATCACATTATAGTTAAAGAACTGTAAATTTAACTTTGCTAAAGTTACAGGTAAGATATTAATATTTCTGTTATGAATTATCCCTATGAATCCTTTGTTCTGTATTCGTCTAAATTTCTTTTTAATCGTGTTTACGATTTGGTATTTCTAAATCAGTGTTAACTGATCTTTAATTAAGTTTTCAATGCATTAACAAATGACGTTTAAAGTTGTATTAAGTTTTTGGAATCTATTCTGATTAGGCATCAATTATTTCAGTAGTCTCTTTGATATATGAAAGAATTAGCTTTCGCCCACGACTCCGTCCGTGATATTAAAAAAAATCTGAGTAGCCTATGTGTTCATCCAGACTATACTCTACGTCTATGCCAAATTTCATCGAAATCCGTTCACCCTTTTAGGCTACAAACTCTAACAAACATCCATCCATCTGAACTTTCGCATTTATAATATTAGTATGATTTCTTGTACGATTGTCAGTATACTGATATTTTATTGATTGTTCATATGTTCGCAATAAATAAAAGGTCATACGGTAACCTAAAGTTCGCACTACCATACTAATACAAGAGGTGAGGAAACTCCCGCTACACTTGTAACTTGCAATATATCAGATAGTTTCAAAACAAAGTATCACTTTGTATTTGCACTTAGACTGTCTTTTGTTTTTCTGTTGTAGATATAAATCAGTCGTATTTTTCAAGTTAAGAAAAATGAAACCAAGACTTTATTGGAAAGAAAAAGAAAATTGGCATTTAAATGTATTTTCATTAAATAACTCACACTTCTTTGTTGCCTAAGATGTCAGCAATTACAGCATATTTTTGAATGAATCCTTTTTTATTTAAAAGCCCTATACTTACGTTACGCTTTAGACTATATATTTCACGCCATTAAACTTAGGGCGTAAATATTTTAGATAAAAATCCTAACGTGGGAAAAGGACAAGAAGTTGCTACTAACATCAAGGAAGCAAGATTGCTAAGGTTTGTCATGTCAAGTCATTTTGACATTTGCTATTAATAATTTGACAAATGTAAACAATAAAATAAATTTTTTATAATTTCATGCTGGTGAAGCCGCACGGGAAAAACTAATTATAAATAAACTTCAAAATGTTACAATTTAAATCGATTGAAAACTAACTAGGTCTAGATAACTAGACTTTGTATATTTATTGTTTATCAAACAGTATTAAATGAAGAATGTTAACAAAGTTAAGCTATAGAACAAACTTTTCTTGAAGAAAATTAAAAAATCCAGGCAAGAAATGCTAACTTAAAAACTTCTATAACCAACCTTACGCTAACAGTACAAAAACAAAAGCTCCAGCTCCGACTTTTGTATAAAAGTTTTGAAACTCAAATTGGTCCTAGTGGAAAAATCGAGTGTTGATTTTAAATTTTCTGCAATAAAATATTATTGCACAAAACTAAACGAATAAATATATCTATAGAAATTCGTATTATCAAATACTAGCTGTCGCTCGCGACTACGCCTGCGTAATACTAAAAAAATATAGCCTATGCTACTCAAAGATAAACTACCTTTATAACGGTGAAATACATTTTTAAAGCAGTCCAGCAGTTTTTGAGTTACTACAATACATACAACAATGCAAGAAAAGAAATATTTTCTCTTTATAGTATAAGTATAGATAACTGCTATATTGTTTTAATATACATAGCTTGCCAAGTGTACACGAAAACACTAAAAATTAGATTTAATTTAACTAGCACTAAGGGTATCTTTAGCAACCAAATTTTGATTATAACAGTTGATCTAAAATTTAGAAAATTGTAAATAACCACACTTACTACTTTTTCCTTACTTAGACATGTTTAAATGTATTAAAAAGGTCTATTTATTATTATTATTATTTATTAGATTTAATATTAACTGTCTATTTATTAGATTTAATAATTATTAAGTTATGTACTTGATAATATCTTAAACTTTAAAACATAATCAAAACTTCAAATATTATGTGAAATTCGAACGTATTGTACAGTGTATACGAGTTAAGTTCAAAAGGGCGTAAGTCCTACGTTCAAAACTACCAGTAGCTCAACTAAAAGTCATTAAAATTATCGCTAAACTTCCCTACAAACTTAAAGAAGCCTCCCTCCCAGGAAGCTGTTTGACCCACTTTGTTTATCATTACTTAATATCTACCAAAGACGTCGTTTAGTAACGTCTATTTATCGGAAAAATGTTACATGATTTTTAAACGCAATGCTTGTAAGTATAACATAATGTTATTTTGCAACACAAAGTACTTTATTTTCTACGATATAAAATGTTGTCTTTTAGTCGGTAAGTATTTTAGTTTTTTTTTACAAATTCCCTGTACATAAGCCTTGACGTTTGCTTGATTTAGTAGTCTCCTACCCGACCTCAGGCTGCCTTGATCTAGATTTATACCCGACTAACAAATAAAAGCTGTATTACATACTTGTTATTTTTTTTGGTTTATTTATTATTTTTGCTGTCTTTTGTATTTTAATGTTTAATATAAATATGTAAATGTTCAATATAAACGAACCTAAACTTTTACGATACAATGCAATGTTTTGTTACCAGTAAAGTTGCACTTTGAGTGCTAACCAACCGAAGTATATTAACAAAATGCGAGAAAAACTTAAGTATCATGTAAGTCGGCGACAGCATAAAGTTAAGTAAGACGTCTTTTGTGTCACAAAACTTAAAATTCGCCAAGGAAAGTAACATGAAAGCTAGTTAAAAATAAAAGACAGTCGCGGAGTGTTTATTTAGGAATGTAAAGAGAAATCAGCGCGCGACCCAAAACTTGCATTCGACGCCGGAGAATGTATATTTCTTGTACAGGACCAAGTTTGTCTAAGTTCGAAGTTGCAACGAGCGAATAAAGCGACCATTGATATAGTACTAAAGCGGTAGCGGATTGTGTCACGAAAGAAAATGTTACAACAAAAAATAAACTGATAATTTTACTCTTTTAGCCAATTTCAATAAAAGTCGCCCGTATGTTACTGTATGGTAATGCGAAGAGAAACCGCGGGAGTGAGCAAGTTAAATATGTTATTACAGTAACCACATAATACCACTTAATGTATATTCTTGTCTGTTGCCTGTAATAAAAATGTAATAAAACATCAAACCAATCCGCTCTCCTATGCAATAAGGTCGCCTCCATATTCCCGCATATTCCCTTCCTTTAAGGATTTTTCACATAGAACGGGACGAGTAACAGAGCACTTTACAACCCTAATAAATATAAATTTTAACTTCAGCACTAGTGAATATAAATCACCGTTCATAAATAACGCTTCGATGCTTGTGGCTTACGTTTTTGCTAGTCTATTGTTGAGCAAATTTGAATAATCCGCGCTCGCCAGCCGATGAGTTATGGAATTATTTTTATTTGCCTTGTTACTAGTGTTTTACTTCTGTTGGGTATTTTAATACTAATGTGCATGTTAGTAATATGTTGATTGTTACGACCTGTGAAGAATGAAAATGATGTTTTAATTTTATGTTAGCATTTGGATTCGTATTTTCTCAAAAAGTAAGCTATGGAGTATCTATTTAAGCATAGATTATAACGTATGATGTCTGCGTTTTTTACTATCGTTTTTTTATTACAATGTGAACACTTCTTTATAAAAGCGTCACATATATCTGCGAGGTTTCGCGTTAGAGTTGCACCTCCGTTGCAGCAATGTTACTAACTTTGACGAATCAGAGAAAACAATTTGTTTCCTTCCGTTTTATTTAGTTCGAATAGATATTTGTTTTTAAAATTATTTTAATTCATAGTACAATGGGATAACTGTAGTTATTTGCGCTTGTTTATTGGTCTTGGTCTCGTGGAATTCGTTATTCTATATTAATATTATAAAGAAGAAAGTTTTGGATTTTTGTATGTATTAAAATAACTCAAAAAACTACTGGACTGATTTCAAAATTTCTTTTACAATTAAAAAGCTACATTATCATTTTTAAATTCAACGCAGACGAAGTCGCAGGCAACAGCTAGCTGTTTTACTAATAAATAGATTGGTATTTAAAAGTTATTTATACTGCCCTAGTTTAAGTATACAGTATTACTGAATGCATTTCCGAACCTGAATCGGTTAAAAACAGATTAAATAAATGCGTTCCACGGCACTACCTAATTCTGTTGAATCAGTAACCTCTCGTCTCTCCGATATGTTTGCTGTGAACGCGATTTAACTCTTTTTTATTGCCCAATAAAACACTGTGCCACTCTCGCTGACTCTTTTATGAGACTCTAACGAAGAATGAACTATTCAATGGTGGGACTTAAGAATTGGACAAGTACTATCATTTGTACGTTTTGAATTAACGTCTTTTGTTATAGTTTCGGTCTGTTTTTTTCTACAAATATAACAATCTTACTTCTTACTAATATTATGAATGCGAAAGTTTGGATAGATGGGTGGATGTTTGTTAGATTTTGTAGCCGAAACTGCTGAACGTATCTCGATGAAATTTGGCATAGACATAGAGGATAGTCTGGAAGAAGACAAAGGCTACTCACTTTTGTTTTTTAATTCCACACAGACGGCGTCATGGGTGAAAGCTAGTATACCGAATATTTGTCAATAAGAAAATTAAAAAAATGGTGTTCTATGCATTTTACTCGCATTATCGAATCAATTCATGCACGTACTATAAATTATGAATGTCCATCTTGTTAGACACCTTACGAAACGAGGGTCGATAGTAATTTAAAAATTACACGGCAATAAAGTGTACCGTTGTGATCGCCAGTCACACGCGCGCGAATGTTCGCTCCCACAGCGAACGCCCCGGGCCGCTCGACACGCGGCACGTTTGAAGTCACCGCCACACCACGCAGGCCAGCTTTAGTGGCCACTATCACACCACACCGTAACAACTTACTTTCTTTTTAATTCTTTTTAACTAACACAACGTTATAAGTCATCTTTAGGCATATAAGAGTCATATATACTAATATAACAAAGCGGAAAACTTTGTTTGTTTGATTGTGATGAAATAACCTATAGACTAATGGGCCGGTTTCGAAAATTCTTTCACCGTTAAAAAGCTACGTTGTTAGTGAGTAACATAGGCTATATTTTATATTATTTTTAATAACACGCAGACGGAGTCGCGGGCGAAAGCTAGTGGTTTTTAATTGCAGTTCTGATAATTTAGAACATTCTTTTCTAAGGCTGTAGGCTCGAATTTACTTGATTAATTTTATACTCCATCTGTCGACTAATTAGAATAATTATTATTGATATCGGTTAAGGACCGATTTATAAGATTTTAGAAATAAAATCTTCTAGCTGAACGTCCCATAACAATACCCAGTATTCGTTTCGGTGTGATAGGCAGTCGCATGAGCCGTCTATTTCCGTGCCTGTCAGTCAGAATGGGCCTCAAGGTGCAAGGTCTCGGGTTATGAAGAGTTTTTTTCTCTCTAATTAACACCAGAGATTTGTGAGTTTTTGCATAATGTTTAGTACGAAGTGTAGCCTTTGTTTGAAAGTACATTGTAATGCAATTGCAATTGTATTAATGTCAAAAGGTCAATTTTAAATACTTTCTTGATGATGAGATAAAAAGAGAAACGTTACGAGAACAAAATCTAGAATGGAAGTTGAAGTATTAACTGTAAAATGAAATAAACTGAACACAAGTGGCCAAGTAAAAGGAATGTGGCCATACATTACGCTGGATGATAAAAAAACCTGTACATTCCTTTCTGACAGCATTAGAGTACCCACCAATTGACCCATCAGAAACCTTCGATGAAATTAATTCGTAATAACATACTTTAACATTGAATCTATGGTGTTTTGTTTAATTGTATTTGCATAGAAGCCTTCAGCTAAATGGAGTTACGCCCAACGTTTACAGACACATTTCCTGTCTCAATAATTTTGTTGTTATTATTTAATAATGATCGACAGCTGCGCTTATTAAGGCATCATTTAGTTGTCGGGTTTCATGAAATAAAAAATGAAAGATTTAAGACATTTGAAACTTAACCAGTAACTGTACAAAATTTCGATTCCCTCGCTTATGCACTTAATTTCTAGAACACTTTTAATGACAGTAAAATGAAATAAAACAATTTAACGACTGAAGTTCCCATATGGTAGTATATTAGATCTGTTAAATGGAACTGCTTTGATTATCTTGTAACGTTGTAAACAAAATTTGTTGGCATACTTTACGCCAGGTAGTACAAATCTAATACTAATTTTGTCGATGTCCGAAAACGTTCTCACAAATATTCGTAATAGGTCCTCAAATATCGAATCGTCGCGTAATAAACGAGGCAACATTCGATCGATCTGAGCTTCAACCATTCTTATTACTATAATAGTTCTTTGTTCGCTATTAATAAAGCGGACATCTAAAAGAGAAGATAACACCACGATGAAGATATAACGCGCAGCAAACGGACTGTGTCTATTTTTTCTTTAAAAGTTCCGTCTATAATATAGTTATTTATAAATATTGTATAACAAGAGTCTTTTGTAGGTTTAGTGTATGATTCTTATTTAGTTTCAGTTTTTAAATTTGTTAAATGGTTTAACTATATAACTATTTGTTAAATAGAAAAAAAATACAGCTTTGAGACAAGCCATTCTTAAAAAAATCCTATAAAACAGTATTCTAGAGTCCTTTTTCTATGTAATTTAAAAGAAAATATTGTATAAAACGTGCAGAGATTAAAAATAAAGTCTAAAATTAATCTAAGTGTGCTAAGTTTAAGTCGATTTAAAATTAATTTGTATTTACAAGTAATTGGGAAAACTGTTCAAAACATTTTCACTTATTTCTTTTACACTTTAATCATTTGCAAGTGACGTGCGCAGCGTGGGACGATGCGTGTTATTCTAAGACGGAACATTCAATTTGAAATATATTTTACGTGTAAAATAGAAAATTGCTTTATAAAATATCCCAGTAAATGCATACAGGATAACGACTATATTGTAAGTTTTTATAACTATTACTGTTCTTGTAAATAAACTCCCGGATATAAAACAATAATCAAACGTGGGTAAAAGTAAACATCATAATATTTTTTCAACGGCCGTATATTACTCAACATTTGTTTATCGACTCCACACGAGTCAATCACCAACCTTATTACGCGAGTCTATTACTTACCTTATAATGCAGGTTACACACATTAGGTTTTGCCTGTACGTTATACAAGGTCAAAATCTTCTAGCAGACCCTACAGTATGTTATATAATAGATAAAATTTAAATTCAAAAAGCATTAATGATGCGTCGGAGTTCTGCAACTATCTGCAGACCCTATCGATCGCCCTAATTACTTTAGCTTCGGGAGCGATTGTCAGCCCTGACTGCCGGCCGCTGGGGAATCGCCCTTCATTGCTCGGAATTGAGTTATTGTCAAGTTTATTGCGCTAATGTGTGGGGTTAGCAGCGCTAAGCGGTACTCCGTCCGGGGAATAGGCTCAGCTACGCATGCTTAGCATGCAGCCGCAACCATCTTAGTATGCATCTTGGTGGCAACCCTAATTATGTGTTACGGCGTCCAGACATAAATCATAGTTAACACACCTTTCATAGTACTAGAATGGTCACATAAGTATGGCGTGTGCATGTTTCATACTTTCTTGAATTTAAAATATTATTTGCTATTTCGCCACCAAAACATTTAAAAGACCCTAATCTAACCTTTGAAATGTACAATCAGGGAATTTGTTGATGTTCCACCTTCAAAACTACAGTCATTTGAACATTTTTTATGCATTGAAGGCGATTTTAAATTTTGTCTATAAAAAAAGAATCCCGTCGTTTGCTCAACTAACTGCTATGTAATTGGAGTTTGTCTCATTGCAAGGAATAAGGCAGTGAGTGTTCTTGGCACACCGTGGATTTCCAGGACTGTACATTATCTTAAAAACTACTTAATAATTCGTTCTGTAAAACTACATAGTACAGATGAAAGGATTTTTATCTCAGCTTAAGAAATAAGTGGTCAATACTATAAGCTTTTAAAAGCCTAGATAAGAATCCGAGATCAAACTACAGCCAATAACATTTCAGATGAGTTTGTTTAATAAATATCAACATGGGAGATATATTGATAACTCATAATGGAATTTCTACGTCAAACATTTCTTATATCTGTGACAAGACTCAATTACATAGCTTCATATAGACTTGATATTACAAAACGCTACCGTACTTTATCGCGGCAAATAGATAGGCATAATTGTATTCACTCTAGTGTCTTTACACGTGTATCACATCATTATAATTTTTAGTTCATTAAACTATTCTTTGCAAGGATAAACATGTAATTGAAAGGTGAGGGTTTACCAGCGTCGACTAGTGCTTCAAGTGTTGAAGGTATCAGAAACCAAAGTCAGAATTTCCTAAAAAGTATGCAGTTAAAATACTTTAAAGCGATGTTAAATGTCGTATTTTTTTGCACGTAAATGTTTGATCATTAATATTGAAATATAAACTCTTTGAGTTTAATCCATGCCGTACCAAAGTAGCTCTTATCCAGTAACAATAAAATCGCGTAATGAGGGTCAAATTTCTTTTACAGTTATGCATTATAATCTTATCGTTCGAAAATCAATCTTATTTCATTTGAATAAGGTTTATAAATAGTCCATATTTGATGTGGTTACAACGTGATAGCATTTGTTCACAGGCCTTTGTGATATATCGTTCGCGTTACGCCAGATTAAGCTACAAATTGTGATAAATATCTATGCAATGTGCGACGCCATTTTATCATCTGTGACGTAGTCTTCAACTTGTATTGTATCAAGCATATTGCCACATGTCGATCTAAATTTAAACGCTTAAGATAAACAATTTAAATAACATCTATAAATAATAACACAATTATAAAAAGAGTTAGTTTTAGATGTCTTGAATGGAGCGTAAATCGGAAAGTTCAAAGTTCTCTAGCTACTCTAAACATATTTGATTCTAAGTAACACTAATACTGGTTTCTTATAATACTGTCTTATTCCCACTTTTTAAATAAATATTGAGACTATAAAATTTTAGCGTAAATAATGTGTTGATAGATTAAATTGTAACATAAGTCTTGTATAGCACTTAGTGGGTGTTAACGCTAACTCGCGACTTATCCGAGTCGTTTTATTTGTCGACGCATAATTTAGTGCATAACAGCTAATAGCTGAATATTTAGCACTTTAGATATTGAACGTAAAGTGTGCATTTAAATAGCGTTGAAAATGTAATCAATTGCAATTTTATCGAAGAAATGATTTAGCTGGTATATTAGTTACGATTATTGAGAAGTTTCGTAATTTATATTCTAAGGGCCTGTCCCACCTCTGGCTGATAGAGGCTCAGATAACTTTAAAATGACGTCACTGTCAGATAAGGGAACAAAATCTGATATTTCCATCACATATTTTACACGTTGGATTTTTACCAGATATTTAACAATTTGGATTCTACATTTTTCGTCCTTTTATTTTATGTTATTAGAAACTTTATAGACATAAGGTTTTGTTTTTTTATTATTAGAGACACTAATAAAATAGGATATAAATAAACGGCGTTAAAACATCCATCATTATTAAAGTAGTGATAATTGTTATTGTAAGAAGAAATGTCCTGTTATCCATTGGTGGCATAACAATTTACTTAAAATAGTTTACAAGCCAGATGTTGGACAATATTATCGTGACAATGATGGTATCACAGCTGTCGCCGACCCATTTACAAGTGTCATAGTTATGCTCTCGTCCAGACCATCACATGATATAATTTTTTTTTTTGTACTTTTAACGACTAATTACTAAAATATATGATCCTGAAATTGTAATCTTTGAACCCAATATTGTAAGAATTGAAAATGATATTTTCTGATATATTAAAAGGCAAATTATTAACTAACTTTCAAACAAATATTCTTTTATTTTTATTTAGTTGTAACACAACACTAAAATGCTACACTACAATATTAAAGAGCGGTCTTGTTAAATCGCGTTATATCTCTGACAGTAAAATAAAAGCTAAAAGGCCATTGCAGCGAAGTGTTCAGTATAAAGTGTGGGAATCACCAATTCTGCTGCTGAACAACGAGCGTACACCAAGTCCTAATTACATTAGGTGAATAAAAGCCACCGGTGGTATGTACAGTCACCTACATTGTCGGTGTTTTAAACAACGACTGTCGTTTTATATCTACGCATAAAATGCAAGGATACTTTAATTGGTGTCTAAACTTGTTTTTAATTGATCAAAACATCAATATTACAATCGAGTGAAGTTAATGTTAGTTGTAATTTGCAAGACAATTTCTCTGTAACTAGAGCAGCGCGTACGTCGGCGACTGTACAGACAGCATCTTAGGTCGGCATGTTTTTGTAATAAACGTAGCTGTTCCCGTTTAACCCTCCATCAGTTGACTCTCAATTAAAACTACTCGCACGGTCCGCTGGTGGAGCCATTAGAGATTCCTCTGTAAAGTGTTAAGCACATTACAACGTTATATAATCTAATAAATAAACAGCGGGGACACATTCTCGTGGAGTGATTAAGGGGTTGAATGAAAGCGTTGCCGAGGCGGGCGACGTCGGCGCGTGTCTCAGCAAACATTTGTAAGACGGGTTTTGTGTGTGTTTTTGTGATTTGCCGTTGTTAGTTGTAACGCTGGCTTACGGTTGACTTAATAATCACTCGGGTTACTGTTATGTAGGTGTGTCGTTTTATCTTTGTGATGTCGCCGCTAAAGACTGAAGTAAGACAGGAGCGGTGTTACATTCGTTAAGTGTTAACTTGATATCGTTTATTTTATACGCTACTATTATATTTACTGTACAATAAAGTAACTTTATCTATAAAACTAGCTGTTGCTCGCGACTTCACCCGCGTCATTTTTGAAATCGACCCCGTAGTTATTGAGTTATTTCAATACGTACAGAAATCGAAAAATATAAATCTTTCCGCTTCATAATATTAGTATTGATTAGTAAACTTATAGATAAGGTTCTCAAAGAACCACAACATATTAATAAAATCTTTACAACTCCCAATGACTCAACTTTAATAACGAATTTTAACCATGTTTATGTTTATTAATAAAGTTTTCATTAATTTTTATCATTAGCTAGTAAACTCTAGTTATAACTTACTCTACGAATAGCTAAATATAAGATGGGAAACCGACTATTAGTTTCCAATAACTGATCAACAATTTAAATTACTAAGGGCCCGTCCCATCACCGACTGATACAGGCCTAAGATAGCTTAAACATGACGTCACTGTCAGATAACAGAACAAAAACCGATATTTCCATCACATCTTTTACCCATTGGATTGTTATCAGACAATTTACAACTTTGTGGGACAGGCCCTTAAAATCATAAATCAAAATTAAAAATGTAACAAAGTTTTGTACAATGAGTCAATGCCACTATCTCCAGGGTTGTCTCGGTGCGTGGTAAAACGCCGCGATGAGTGACGGCCGATAACGCGGTGCCCACCACAAATAGCTTTTTGGGAACGCATTAGCTTTTTTTGTCTCTATGATATTCAAAGTCCAGCTTTCAACGGCTACGCTTGTTAATCTATTCCTGTTTAACTGTATGACTCAAGTTATGATCCTTGTTTAAATTCCAAGTTAATGTAATACTTGAGTAATGTCAGCAAAAAGGCCTTTGTGATCAATTCGACTTTTCATTATTTTGCCACAATTTTTTCAAATGACCTCGCAGAGCCACCTAGTGGTGGAAATCATCAACTAAAATAAAATTTACTTTAATACCATTTTACGTAAGTTTATATTAGTTAGCTATAAAAGCTCATTTAAACTGCATCAATAAACAATTATAAAACAACGTGTAATAAAGAGGTCTGTCTCCGGTTTAAATTTCAAGTAAAACGCCAAATGTTTCATCTTGCTTAGGGTTGAACTGTTTTACAAACAAAGTTTTATACAATACCCAGCGGATCAACCCAGCACGAAGCGGAAGATATTTTGAAAATAAATGCGTATAACTTTCATTGGTGTAACCTGAACGTTAGTTTACGCACTTGACCGGAACAAGGGAGCAAACAATCGTGCAGCCAAGTTACAATGTAAGTGCAAAAATAAGAGGACAATACGCACTCGCTGCGTTATTATTAGCTGCAGTATAAACAAGATTCAGAAAGCCCCAGGCATATCGATGCGTCGACATCGAAGGCCCGAGCTTTAAAAAGCTAACCCGTCCCGCAAGAAGAGGACGGGTAGTGGTGACCACGTGGGAAGTAAATTCCGAACGCACGCATCCCAACCCCTCTCCCGCCTCCCCCCACGGCACAAACGGGCAAAGCGCCGCGCGCACTTCAGTCGCCCGCCGGCCGCCGAAACGGCAACAAGGTCTTAACAATCCTGTAACAGTTCATCCCGATCATCCGCCCCAGACGTTGTGCAGTGACCGAGTTGGAACGAACGCTGTGATTCTGTTTTCAGTGTTGAAACGTGCGTTTCGTTTGTGAACGGTGAACGTATTTGTGTTGGTGCATTATGAAGTTGTACATTACGTTATGAATGGTCTAGAACGTTGCTTCTTCGATCAACGTAAGTGTTTTGTATTTTTGGTGATTTTTAACGTTCATAGTGCGGGTATTGCAGCGTCAATTCCGTAGCGCACAACCCGGTAGTCGATTATATCAGATATAAATAAAATGGATTTCATGTAACTTGTAATATTGGAATGTTTCGTTTGTTTATTATACAGTAGCAGGTTAACCGGATATTAAATTTTGTTAATTTACGCGGTAGCGGAAGTCGAAACTTTATTCTAATTGGATTAATTTTGAAATCTGTCTTATAGAAGACAAGAATGATAGCATTCTCCGTTTACTATCTTTAAAAATTATACGCAGCATAAAATGTCGTGTAATTGAATATTCTACAAAAATAGTCTTAAATCTGCATGAAAAAATAAGTTCATTATTTTAATAATAAGGGTTTTAATAAAATACTCCTCGAAATTAATAATTCTTGAAATATTTCGTCGCGTACTTTTTATAACTTAACTAAAATCAATCGGATAGTATTTCGTAGTATGTTAATTTTAATCTACAAATTACATATTTATAACTTAGCGCACTTTTAAGTCAGTTTATTGTGTCGCAAACAAGCTACTGTTTGATATCAGAAGCGCTAAAACGGAAACATTTGTATCTGTTTGAGATAAGCAGAGCTTAATGAGCGTGCAGTGTGAACGGAGCTAGTTTATTTTGTTAAGATAGCCCGACAGCGGCTACGAATGAAGTGATTAAAATAAATTGATGATGATTTGTTCAATTAACGAGAAAGGCCACTACACTGGATTTACTGAGCAATCGCGGAGAAAGATTTACAAATGAGTTGATTTTTTAATGCTACCATTTGATTTACGGGACATCTTGTAGGTTTTCGTGTTTTTAAATTTACAGATAAGTGTAAATATAGGTTTTATTAAAGTTGACGGATATATTATTGATTAATAATATAGAATTAAACTTACCAAGGTTGTAAAAAATATCTTAGTTATGAAATAAGAAAGTTTTCGATACTATAAATGCATTAATAAGAATTTACTTTTTGCGTTTTAATTGAGTAGAATTCTTCTTATATTTTAGATGTATTTGTGACACTAAATGTAGATTAAATTAATTAAAAGCAAACAACTTAATTATGCAAACAAAACTAGTTAAAGTGACATATGACTCCCAGCGCCATCTATTACTATAAAAATGTAATCATGAAAATGACGTTCTTATAAAATTTGTTCTACGTGTCTAAAGAGATTAGCAATTTTAAAATATGAATTCCCATAAACCATAAATAAGCACAGACAAGCTATGGGAATGAAGTAACAATTTATATTTATGTATTCACAAATCGCTTCATTAGTCCGATAACGAAGTGAATCATGCAAACATTCCGTTTGTTTGTTTGTTTTAAACGTAATTAGTAAATTAACATCCACTAATATAAACCGGTTTATTTTTAAACCAGTAGTCATTGTTCGATATCCTATTTTTTAATTCAATTTTAAAATTTTCGTACATTTTTAAACGTTTGTGTACTTATGTGTTTTATTGGAGACTAAATGTCATAGACGTAATTTTAAAATGTAAAAATTCCCGTTCAAAATGATTTATTTATATTATACTTGTAAACACAATTATAACCACACTAGCTGTTCCCCTGCGACTTCATCCGCATAAACTTATGAAAATATTATTTTATTGTTTGTGTCAAATAACCAATTGCAGATGTCAAAATACCAATTACCTTACTATGGCAATTTTGCTTTCTTGATGTTGGCAGCAACTTATGGTCTCTTTCCCACTTTCACATCCAAAATATTAACTCCCTATGTTTAATGGCGTAAAAATATATAGCTTAAAGAAAGACGTAAGTGTAGGGCATTACAATAATAATTATTCAAAAATATGCTGTAACTGCTGACATCTTAGGCAACAAAGAAGTGTGTGTTTACGCTTTATTATATTAGTATAGATAGATTCCATTAGTATGTTGATATATCTAGGATATAGAAAGGAATTGGATTGTAAGCGTCAAAGCGATTACTTAACATAATTCATGACAACACGTGACTAGATGTGGTGAAATGAACAAACACATATACTTAGTGATAGCATAGTTAAAGTTACGTCGCCAAGTTATGCTAAATCAAATCAATAACTCCAACGCAAACAAATAACATAACAAAAATTCTTTACTGCATTTAATTTTTGTTACATCCTATGTTAACATGAAATTAAACAAAACGGTTAATTGTTTTCGGTTGAATATTTTTCTAGAAAATGCCAACAACATTCCGTATACTCTCAAATTATTCTCTTTAGTAGTAATTTTTTATTTAAATTGATGTACAAAATTCACTAAAATGTCTATTAAGTCAGTATTGAATTCTTCCAATGTATTATTACATCATCGGTTGGTATTGTGTTGGTAACCTTCAATACGATGTGATGGATTTGTGGTTGAGTTGAACCACAAGATTTTAAAATCAATGCCATATGACATTAAATACTAAATGAAAAGAATCATTCCAAGAGTCAATTAAAAGTAGCATATTAGATAGCCTACCGTAGATTAGAATTTTTTATGTAATACTAGTTGTTTCCCGCGGTTTTGTCCGCGTGAATTAAAAAAAAAAGTAGCTTATTCGTTCTTTCAGACTATATCTATGTCAAATTTCATCAAAATCCGTTCAGCAGTTTAGGCTATAACACAACAAACATTTATCTAAACTTTCGCGTTTATAATATTGGTAAATTCAAAAGTGTTTTAAAGTGCTTTTAGAAAAGGATATTATGCTTATTCACAAGACGAGTTAATGAATGTTCATACGTATTGAAGAAATGTTAGTATGCATGAGATAATTATTATTGAGGGTCATGTGCGGTGTCGAG
>NW_013525916.1:514943-538479 GCF_000836215.1 Papilio polytes
CGCGGCGCGGCGCGGGGCGGCCGTGTGAAACGCCTTTAGCATTTATATCTCGTTTGTCAGATCACTGGCCACACAAGTACAGTAATATGAGAATTTACCATCTTGTATATTCTAACTTAACCACTATTCAAAACCGATGTCTTTATTATTTAATTATCAACTATCAAAATAAGTTAGATGTCAGTTAGTCGAACTCTAAAAATCAATTATTGATTACATCATTTCATAGTATAAGGTAACTAGTATTCAAATGTTTATATCAAACTAAACAGACATTGTAAAAAGCTATAACTCTATTGATACAAATATTTTATCTCCACATTAGAAGGCACTTAATTTTTTCTAACTCAGAGATATTGATAGCCGGTTCAAGTCAACAAATCACCCAATGTTGTCCCAACACCTTCGTGCTAACCAAACATAAATCACCATAGCAAATAATAGGGAAAAAAGCATATTTAAATAGTCCCGGAAGATCGGACCACCCGCGAGATCGAACCACATTCGGTCCAAACACGCACGACCCTATTATACTCTCAAAAGACAGTCTCCGCCCTTCTATAGTGACTTTTTAGTAATTTACATCTCAACTTGTGTCTTTGTAAACGGGTTTTTTGTTGCTTCGCTGATACGAACTGCATCATCATGCCTCCATTGTATGCCCGGTTTCTGAATGGTATTTCTATCGATTACATTATCTGCTACTGGTAACGGAATAGTTTTTGCTTTGCTCCATTTTAATATGAGTTTATTCTAAAATAGATCGTAATGTGCTGTTGTTAAGTTCATTATTGTGTATTTAAGTTTGAAATGTGCAAACATTTAAGTCCATTTAACGCCAACTGTTCACATATACGTGACGAATTTGTTAAACGTTGGCCTAACGCAATGGTTTGTTTTTTTGCCGGAAGGTATGGTATAGTTTTTTTTAGGGTTTTTGTAACACTAGATAATTGGACCTGACATCTGTGGACAATATGCTAAAAGCAGTATAGTATTTCACCTATTTTAACATAGACTAAATTGTGAAATGCAAACTTAACAAAAAAAAAATATCTTAATTATGACTAGTACAATAGCAACTTTGCACTTTTAAAATTAGTTATTATTCGTGTCCTTAACCTTTTTTACTTAATTATTTACTTTCATATAAAACAAAGGGTTAAGAAACATAATTTACACTAGTTGATTATAACATTGTTTCAATGGTAAAGAAATTGTTGGCCAAATAATTAAAATAACAATAGCCTATCGAAAAAACAATTACATTCGACGAATGACATTTTTATTAATTGAAAAATGCTGTCTGTGGTTGGTAACCTTCAGTACCAACTAACGAAATAATAACTGTATTCAACTAGTAATAAATACCCAATAGACTAAATGTTAGTATGAAAGTTGACTGAGAGTTCTGTATTTGATTCCCAAGATTTAAACTTTGCACATCAATAACATGGATGCTCTTCTGCCTGACGTGCCATCTTAATTATGACCCAATATTTTCCAAGAAATTCAGCACATCTTTTTTCAATGCATTTGTTTAACATTCTGTCTTGCACCGGTTCAACTTAACCGTGTCCCCTTAAGTTTCCGGTTACTTTAACCCGAAGTTATAACACATCTACAGTGTTCACGATGCTCCCACGTGCGTACTTCCCAGAAACAAAAACACATCCCTAATCGTCTCTGTCATTTGTTTAATGATCCACTGATTAGTTCAACTGTGACTAAATTTACTAAAATATCTTACTAATATTATAAATGCGAAAGTTTTTTAGATAGATGTTTGTTTGTTAGAGTTTGCAGCCCAAACTGCTGAACGGATCTCAATGAAATTTGGCATAGATGTAGAGGATAGTCTGGAAAAACACATAGGCTATTCACTTTTGTTTTTTTTTTAATTCCACGCGGACGGAATCGCGGGCGAAAGCTCGTCGATAATAATTATTAAAATGTGGTCCATTTAAGTTGACGTCCCTTTTGAGATTAAATTAAGCTTTAACATAAATTTAAAGGACTTTACCATAACAAAACTTGTTACTAATATATTATAGACATACTCGTAGTATATAGTACTCGTATACTAGTAAACCGCCCTGACTACGCAATGGTCCATTACCAGTAAATATTCTACAGAATATTTACTATAACGTAAACTTTCCTCTTATATCACTCTATGTGTTTAATTTTTTAGGCAATGCAGTAATCTATATACTAATATTGTAGTTTATAATATATTTTTTTAATTTCACGCGGGCAAATTCGTTTTTTATGTCTAGTCTAATTTTAAACTCGAATGAACTAAATATTTGTCACATATTCGTAAGTACTCAGGAAACATCGTAGAAGAATGGTTTATAGCTTACAAATTTTATGACGGCCAATAAAAGTGTTATGGTTAGGTAAACGATCGAAGTTAAACCTACATAAAAACACAATACTTTCACTCATTGTTTGATGCTTCAGACATTATCGTAAAGCCGATACAAATTGGTTTTAAAGGACCCCCAGCTTGGCTTACATACGGTTTATTGCGACGCTCTTGCGTAATAAATTTTAAAATGTTCATAGTCGAATCAGTGTTTTCTTTGTTAAAACAACTTGATGCCAACTAGGTCATTATTGTATCGGTTTATTTGGATACAGTTTTACATAGCGGGTTTTAAACTTAAGTATGTGGATATTTGAATATTAATAATTATTCTCTTAATTGAAGAAATAACAAGAGATATAAACAAAATTTTGTCGATAAGTCAGATTTCTTAAAATGCAAAATGTAATCCGAATAGATATTTGATATAACTTTATTACAAACTAGCTGTTGCCCGTGACTTTGTCCACGCATTAAGATAAAAAGCAGCCTACAACATGCCCACATGTCAGCTACCCTTCAGTTAAAGTCCGGTCGAAATCTTTACAGCCGTTTTGGAGATTACCCGGAACAAACGCGGCTTGCGGACAGACAGACAGAAAAACAGACAGCAGACATAAAGTATTTAAATGTTATTTACATTATTAGCAACGCAAAAACATCATCACGAAATCCGGAATTTTTCTTTTGATATCACAAACACTCCAATTTTATTATATGTATAGATAGATATAGAAGACAGATAATAAGAGAAATTCTCGTATCAATTCTTCAATAGAATTACTTTCCGAGCGAGCGGAGTAAGGAATAATTGTCTTCGATACGTTTCCGAAATCATTAACATTTCATATACATCGTATAACATAAAAGCCTTACAATAAACGAATAATGTTCCTAATTAAATGTACACATATAATATGGAGTAATTTTTTTTTTAAATTAAAATATTAGTAGATTTTTTGTTAATTTACTAATATTTCCTTTAACCATTCCAACTAAGCTCTAGGCTTGTGCTAGGATATGGTTCACGACAATAGTCGAATGACATGATTCGAACCCTCGACCGAAAGATCAGTAGTCCGTACCCCAAACTATTAGACTATTGGCGCTTAAAAGTAATTACATGATATCTTGGCATCATAGCCATACATGTTTAGCAGGAAATTGGGTTATACATTTTACCATTGACTAAACACGCAACTGTGTAGCCTCGCTAGGATTACTATGATCTTATATCTTACATAATCGATTTTTAGTGCAACTAAACAGTTGAAGGCTGCGGAACAATTGACAATCGCACAGTTGTGCGATAGTTTAGTCAAAGCTACGCTTGCACTTATAATATCATGTGCGTTGGATTAAACGGATAGCTGGTAATGATCGCTGTTAGATTGCTCTGAATATTACTGCAATTTTTTGTTGTTAAAGTTCAGATATAATTGCTATATTTAACTATGTCAACTAATGGACAGTTTATTAGTCATGATTACTTAACCCTAAGTGTCATTTCTAATATATAGATGGCGCTAATGGGCCACTGAAGATATAATTAAACAATCTGAGTACGGTAGTAAAGACTAATTAATTTATTAATGGCGATAGCATTCGTAAGACTTATATCAGCGCATTAGTTTTATTGTATTTTATTTTAACGTGTTTTAAATAGTTTTGAAGTTTCTAAAAGCTTGTAATGTAAAATTAAACATTTTATTGAAAAAAAATTATTCTCATCTAATTATTGAAAATAGCGCCATCTAACAAAAAAAATGTGAAAGTTTTTAATTACAATTTTTGAAACTACAACTCTAAACTATCTTGTAAACAAATTGTGCAATTTTAGTTCAAATTTATATCAAGATTTACTAATATAAACATTTTGTCAATACTGTCTGGGAGTATACATGTGTCCAATGAATATATGAATAAAGTATTCCCGTACTATTTTTCAATTTTCCGGGACAATAGCTCGGTGAATGGATAACACCTATTAACATACCGGGGTTGGCTTTGCTTAGGCCCCTGTTGATTGATGGAATAGTTTACGGGTGAAAGTTTAGTGGTTTAGAAACATTTATATTACCGTATAGGTTAACTAGCTGACGGCTAATAGAGATGTATGGAAGAGCAGCACATACTGCCGACCCTCTATAAGGGATAAGGGCAAGTTGATGATGATCATAGGTTAACTAGCTATTTTTATTTTAAAACTAATTTAGACTGAGTCCATGTAGAATTATAAAAAAGTTAGCTTATGTGTTCTTCCAGAATACATCTCTGCCAAATTTCATCGAGATCCGTTCAGCAGTTTAGGCTTTAAACTTTCATTATTATATTAGCAAAATGTTCTTAGACCAAGTAGCTATATTTATTTTATTATTGGCAAATGCTTGAGCACTACTTAGTTTAACTTAAATAACAGATTTTGTGACATAGTTAACAACAAACGCAAATTGTGTGTTTCTCTAAAGTGTTATGGTTTTTAAGCAAATATTTATTAAGTTTTTTGTGGTTTTATTAAAGAAAAAATAAAGCTTTTAAAATGTTGAAGTATTATTAAAAATTGTTTATTTAAGATAAGTTATTTATACGCCAAAAATCGACAAAGTTTTCAAATAAAAAAACTCACTACTATTAGTATCAATTCGTATTTGCTCAAACATATTTTCCACTTAAAAAGATAGTCGTGAGACATGTTGGTTCATTTCACAACACGATCTCTTTGAAGTCGACGAGACGATCATATTCTTGTACAAGAAATTGGGTTGAATGAATAAAAAAAAGGAACGAAATCATTGAATTGACTGATTGGTCACGCGTGCGCCTGACCCGTGCATTGAACCCGATTTCTTGCAACAGCGCCATCTGTTGACGGATAATGAAAAACATAACTTCGAAATTCATTAAGAATAAGAAATTATTATTTGTTTTTATGTTTACACTCTTCTTATAATTTGCCAATGCTAAATTAAATTTTTTAACACAATTATTATCACATATGATAGATACTAGAATATTATGTAAACGTTAGATGAGGTCACAAATTCCCATTACACAGAGGATCAATTAACACATTGCCTTGCGAAGCATAACGCCGATTAAAGCCAATTAACTTAACACTTTAATGCTTCGCAATAATTTAATTGTAATGTTATATCACGACTTTCAATTTGGTTTAAAATTGCTTCCAATTGCTTAACATTTTTTACTGCAGTTCATTGGTTACTTTTCAATTTAAAACCATTAAAAGATTTAATAAAAACGTCATTTTACTATAGAAGTAAGTTACATCTTCAACTTCAAGTCTTAAACTCAAAACTATAAGATCGCGCAAGACTTAGACTAAACTGTCGCACAACTCGCTTTGATTCCTATGAAGGTGCAAACTACTCGATTTTATTATGCAACTAAACAGTTGGCTGCGAAACAATTGACAATCGCTCGACAATTGTGCGATTGTATTCTAATAAAAGAAGCTAACAGTTTGAAAGTTGAGATATCACTTCATTTACCCTCATTTGTCATCTGAAGTCACTCGCTGTTGCTACCTCATATTCCTTGTAAACATTGTAATGCAAATAAAATCTTTTAATTCCGAAAATGTACATGAAAGGCTTTCTCAATGTAGATTAATTCAAACGAAATATACTTGGAGATTGTTTACACATGTTTTCGCGAAGAAATAGCCTTCACGTCGGCAAATGTGTTCCGTTTACGATTACTTTTCTGTCAATATGAGAGAAAATATTAACGCAATTTGTTGCCAGACGGAATATTACGAGTGATGTTGAATATAGCAAAATGTACACGTTTATACGTATTTAATTTCCTTAAGCCATGTTTTCCTTTTAGTTACACCTACTTAGTTTGAAATTAGACAAATCTATACTAATATAATAAAGCGTAAACACACTACTTTGTGGCATAAGATCTAAGCAATCACTGTATATATTTAAATAATTATTTCTTTAATAAAAAGGCCTACAATAGCGTCATGCTTTAGACTATATATTTCCACGCTATTAAACTTAGAGGGTAAATACATTGAATAAAAATTCTCATATGGGAAAGGGGCCATAATTTGCTGCCAACATCAAGGAAGTAAGATTGCCAAAGTTTATCATCAAGTCGCATCATTTTGACATTTGCAATTGATAATTTGACACATGTAAAAAATAATAGAATAAGATTTTCATAAGTTAAGTCGCACGGGAACAGCTAGTAGCTATATAAAAGGTCAGAAAAATGTTTTTAAAAAGTACAAAAAGCGATTACTTAATTAACTTTTGGCAGTTTTAAGTGTCTAGACTCTTGACATCATATAATTGTTAGGAAATACGATAACAACTAATCGAAACTATTAACTATTGTATAAAACAATTCCAAATAATAAAACTTGATTGTAAATGTAATTGGTTAATGTAAAATATATCTAAACCCTTTGATTGAAGGTGTAAAATCGTTTCTAACTATACATTGAAATTTAATGCAGTTGAATATTGTTTTTTTCGCGTCTGCTGTTCGCCGCCGCCGGAGCGGCTCAGTAAATGTATAATTACGAGTTTTGAGTGACACTTACTGACAATCGACATAAAATCACTTAATTTATTTAACTTTGCAAGTTGCAATTAAAATTTACTATCCAAGACCCTTCAGTTCATTTGAAACGCTCATTCATAAACCGATTGCGGCTTTTCATCAATTTTCATATTCGATTTAATTTATAACTTTAACGTCTGTAAAATAATGTTATCTTGATTTATAATTTAATAATATAGTTACGTTTGTCAATTTTTATTGTTAAATTATGGCACACTAGCTTTCGCTCGACTTCGTCCACGTGGAATAAAAAAAAACTAAGTACCCTACGTGTTCTTTCAGACTTCCTCTACATGTATGCTAAATTTCATCCAGATCTATTCAGCCGTTTATGCTACAAACTCTAACAAACATCCATCCATCTAAACTTTCACATTTCTAATATTAGTAAGATAATATTGTTTCGTTTGTTAATCTTTGAAGTTGTATTTGTTAAATAACTACGGTTACTATGGGGACATTTTTGTTGTTTATTCAGAGCTATGATTAAAAGATAATCGAGAAGTTAATAAATGGTTTAATTTTGAACAATATTTTACTTATTACTATATCAACTTTACATCAATTACTTTGCAGATTTCTAGATTCTATTTTGTTTGTGACGTCACAATATGGCGCCGGCTCATGCATTCAAATCCCAATGTATCCCCTTTGATCTGAAGTAACTTCAAAATTTGTTTAAAACTTTACAAATTTTTCATCTATACTTTCCAAACCAAATACACAATTCTATAAGTTCTATGTTATTTAAGTTATTCTTAAGTAAATTGTACATTCGTAAATGTTCACCGCACACGTTACTATTTCGACCGCGCCTCTGAAATTTTCATAATTAACGTAGAAAGTACACAAAGGGCGGAGTAACAACGTGTTTGGGCGTGCATTAATATAAAAGCTCTAATTAGGAGACCAACTTAGCGATTCTTTCAGTACCTCGCAGCTAATTAAGTTACAACTTAAGTTCTACATCACCTAAATACAACGAATTAAGTTACAGCAATAGCTACAAGACGGATACTTAGTGTGCACTTAGTATGGAAATGTACTTACCAATACTAACATGATAAAAAGAGAAAAAAATTGCATTTTCATTTGTATTGAAATAACTCAAAAATTACAGGACCGATTTCAAAAATTCTTCCACCATTTAAAAGCTACGTAATCAGTGAGTAACATAGGCTATATATTTTAATCCCATGAGAACGAAGTCGTCAGCAACAGCTAGTCATAATCATATAATTATTATAAATGCGAAAGTTACGATGGATGTTTGTTAGCGTTTGTAGCCTAAACGACTGAACGGATCTCCATGAAATTTGGTACAGGTTTAGAGCAAAATCGGGAAGAACACGTAGGCTACTTGATTTTTTTTTAATTCCGCGCTGAAGAGTCGCTTGACTATGGCCTAGTCACCCCTTATTAGGGTAGGCTCTGAGCCCTTCGGTGGGGACGTATAGTGAGCTGGTGATGATGATGAAGAGTCGCGGGCGAATGCTAGTGGACAATAAAGTTTAACTAACCATCAAAATATCTAATCCCAGTACTAAGCTTATAATCTTATTCTCCAATGAAAGGATAGAAAATTAGTAAGAAAGGTAATATATTAATGTACGCATGTAATCCTTAGTGATCCCTCTTTCTGTCACTTCTAAGATTAGTTGAAACGACACTTGATCTGTCAATCAAAGTCTATGAGGAAAGTGGAACTAATTTAGGCTACTGTTTGGTATGCGAGAAGCTGAATTTCTAGCTTCGATATATGAAGACTAGCTGTGCTCATGACCTCATCCTAGTGTTATTTAAAAAATAATATAAAATATAGCCTATATTACTCACAAATAAATTACCTTTCTTATGGTGAAAGAATTATTAAAATCGGCCCAGTAGTTTTTGCGTGAATCAAATACATACGAAAATCCAAAAAATATTTCCTCTTTATTACTTTAGTATTTTAGTAAGTTTCATTACACTATGTTTTATTCCCATTTCAGAAAGTCATAAGAACAATAAATAATATTAACAAGACAGTTTAAAAATAAAATATTGATAAATTAACTAAAAGAGACTCTTATAATAAATAAGAAAGTTAAATTAGTAACATATGTAAATAAACATACATTTTTAAAGCGCGCACACCATTGATTAAAACATCGCACAACTTTTTAGTGTCACTTTGATTCCTATAACCTTATATGGAGGTCGCACTGCTCGAATTTTAGTTAACTAAACAGTTGACATGCGAAACAATACACAATCGCACAATCGTGCGATTATTTAGTCAATGGTGTACGCCTGCTCTTAGTAATCCTATATTAAATACAATGCAGCTTGACCTATAAATCTAATTGATAAATTACTAAACACAACTTGGTTCTAAATCGGTTGAACTAAATTTCTAACTCGCTTTAGCTAAAGACGCACGTGTTCGCTCCAATTGGCGGACTTATTGGTCTAGATTCTAGATCTCAAGTAATTCTCAGCAGGAGACCACCATCCAGTTATGCTGCAACGTATAATTAAACTATCACGTATAAATATAATGTTCGTAAGATACGGGTTTCTTACCACGATTGAATTGTTTTAGCTCCTGATATTTCGGCACAGTTGCATGCGCCATGTTCACGGGCTGACTGAAGTAATGCGGTAGTGTGAAAAAAAATCATGGTAAGAAATCATCATCAATCGTGGTAAGAAACCCGTATCTTACGAACATTATATTTGTAAAAACCACGACAGTTCAAAGTTATATATCACGTATAAATAGTTCAAACTTTGACCTATGATTTTAATTTGGTAAGATTATCGATGTTTCGAAATCACCAACGCAACGTATATACACTCATTGTTATAACTTAGGCAGATGTTAAGTTTATCTCAATTTTAAGAATCTAAATTCTAAATTAAACGGCTTTTTGTTGTTTTTTTGTGACATTTAATAAGTATGTTCTATGCTCCATTCCAGTAAAAAATACTTCATAAATTAATATTTTTAAAACTACATCGACATCAAGACTAAAAATTCCATCTTTTGGTTATGGTTTCAAGAAAACTCAAAAATAACAATAGTTTTAATTTTGACATCACTTAAATCGGATCAAAAATCTCATAGTAATAAAAATTACCGATCGAATTGGGAACCTTTTTGAAGTTAGTAAAATTGCCGACGTCGGTAATACAAAACCTAGATGTAAAAGTTGAAAATTCACTTCCAATCTTTTCTAAAGCACGGTTCACATTCAGAGAAACTCACTAAGTCGTTGGCTTATGTTAAGTGAGTTCTCCCCGAATCCGATCCCAAAAATAAGGTTTGTTTGTTGACAGTTACAAATGTAACCTCTAGCGTTCATTATCGATGCTATTTAGTGCTGCAAAGCGCCATCTGTGGACCTATTGAGGTTTTAACGCAATGACACTCGATTTTGTAGCTCTATAATGACAAGTAGCTTTTGCCCGCGACTCTGTTCACGTGAAATTAAAAAATAGTTAGAAATATAACCTATGTTACTCAGTCATAACCTAGACCTAGTAGTTTTTTAGTTACTTCAATACATATACAATCTTTCCTCTTTATTATATTAGTATACCTTAGACTCGTCCACATTGCTTCTTTTCGTTTAGTTCAAACTGAATTCAATGCACCTATACTGCCACATTTTATCGTCATTTACTCATTTTATGGTTACTTAATAATCTACGCTGAAGGACTTATTTATTGCATTTTTAATTTTTTACCCAATTTTAATCTATACATGTTTGAGTGTGGTACGCTCTTATGCTTGTACACACAAGGGAAGAACTTGATACAAACTGCTACATTCAACTGTCTTTATTTATCTGTGTTTTACCTTCGTGTGTACGTAACATTACATACGTTCACCTCTCACGGTTCCTTTCTATCACAATTAGGAGACACGCGGTGCATTCCAATAAATGTAAAAACAATTGGTCGTTCATTCCAATTAACGTTAAATCCCTAACCGGTAATATGACTTCGAAATTATTTAAATTATGTCGAGTAAATATTACAATTATATTGAATTAGAAAATTATGCTAATTATACGATCGTTTTCGATTAAAACTTAATAGTTTTAATAATTTTGTAGATCGTTTTTTTTTAATTTCTGATTTTATAGAACAAGGCATATTAGAGAAAGCTTCTTTGACTACATTTAAATAATAAAACTCGAGTCTTTGTTTGTAATAATAAAAAATCCATATTTCTCAAAGATGTATTTGCGTTGCTGATAACGAATAGCAGATACGCGGGAATGTTATGGACAACCATTTTTTAAGGAAGTTTGTAAGCGAATAATCGAAATAGCGAATAAAGCTAAAAATCTTATGAAAATAATTTTCAATAATTCAATAAAAAACAAAAAATTAATATTTTTGATTTATTCACACTTCAAAATACAAATATTTAACAACGATTTTCTTTTAAAATGTATCCCATTAATATTTTTCACAAAATAATTTATTTCTAAATGTTTCTTCATTTTTAAAATACAAAATGATTTTTAGTGTTATAATTACCTCAAATAAAAGTACCTATTTCATTGTAAAATTGACAAATCATTTAAATAATAATAAAATATTTTAATATTTCTCATTCATTGTGCCAACAAAATAGAAAATAATTTAAATTATTTTAATTTTAAATTGTTTATTCATTTTTAAATTCATTAATCTTTTTTATTTAAAATTATCAGCTTTAATAAAGATATTTCATTTTGGAATTGACTTAATATTTAAATTGTAAATACATATTAATTTAAATGTCTGTCTGTCTGTCTGTCCGCAAGCCGCGTTTGTTCCGTGTTATCTCCGAAACGGCTGGGCCGATTTCGACCGCACTTTCACAGGAGGGTAGCTAGACGGCCATATTATAGACTGCTTTTTTATTCTGTACTTTCAAAATGGCGACCGACAGCTATTCCGGAACGCCTGTACTGATTTTGATGTACACAGGAATGTTATAGACGACCATTTTTTTTAAATTTCGCGCTAACGGAGTTTACAAAATGTACAAACTTGATTTCTTTTTGTAACAATTCTTTCCTTTTTAACATAGATTTCATTATACATATAAAACAAAGTTAATAATGCATTGTAACTAAATAGATAATAATCGTTTCTAAAATCGATACGAGAAATAAATATAACCCAAAAAGACATAAAACTGGCATTCCTTACGGCGTAACCATCAAAATTCCAGCGCCATCTGTCGGTCGATAACAAATGCATTCACATTTAAAGAAACATTTCCTAATAGAAATATTGACAATGTCCGCGAGAATAGATTGTTGAACTCACCGAGATTAAAATATCACATTAACTATCGTGTATTTTTATAGGCTTTGCTTGTAGAGTAATGTTTATTTTTAATTGTTTTATCTTCTAGCTTCGACATTATACGTTTGTATTTATCGGACATTATTTTTTTTCATACAATTTTACATTTGTATAAAACTTGGCATAATTGTTATAAAAATTCAATTCCCATCTAATATTCACACAAAAAACAACATTTTTTACTTCGTATTTACACTTTGACAAAAATATATTGATTTGACAACTGAAAAGTCAAAGTAACCGTACACCTTGTACTAAACAATCAGACAACTGTTGTGCGATTGTCGATTGTTTTGCAGTCAATTTAATTGTGCAGTTGCATAACTAAAAATCGAGTAGTGCATCTCCATATAAGCTCATAGGAATTAAAGCGTGACTAAACGGTTGTGCGATAGTTTAGTGCCAGGTGTGCACTCTAAAGGTCTATCACAATAAAACGTATAAAACTGCTAGTTCTTTCATAAATAAATTGTCATTTTAAAATATTTATTGCATCGGATTCTCGTTACATCATTGCCCGCGGCGACCATTGTACGAGCATTATCTAGCCCAGTTTTTCGACCACCATTTTGCGGGACGTTTTTATCATATTCCGAAGTAACGGAGTAACAGGGTGGGGGTAGTTTGGACATACGGCGATATGTCAACTCAGACAAACCGCCGCGGGACTTGCGTTCATGTTTTTCCCGCCAAACATTATGTAAGCGACGCTAACTAAAACGCAGTGTAATTTTTATTCAGTACGGTGTATTTTCAAGAATTAACTTGTTCTGTTAATTCGGGAATAATATCGAATTTGAGATATCTAACTAGATTTATTTTAAAATAATAAAATACTCAAATGACACGGTATTATGTGTTTCATTTTCTTACATAATTTCTTAACCTATTTATTTCCAACTGATCCTCAGTTGAATTACTTTTAAACTATAAAACCTGAGAACAATTTTATATAAATATAGCTTTTACTCGCGACTTCGCCCTCGTGAAATATAAAAATATAGCCTATGTTACTCACAGATAAATTACCTTTCTAAGGGTGAAAGAATTTATAAAATTGGTCCAGTAGTTTTTGAGCTATATACATACAAAAATACAAATCTTTTCTTTATGTTAGTATAGATTTCAACAATTCGAACTCATGGTAACTTTATTACGATGAGTAATTTATCAAGGAACATACATATAAACCAACAATTATGTAATTACATATTGCCAGATAATTAACATTTGAAGGCCTAATGGTTTATCAAACGTCGACTTGTCTTTCAAAGCTTTCGCAAGTTTTGAGAACCTGTGGTTACTTGCGTGACAAATTGCTCGCCCACATCTGTACGCAACAACTGAGTTTGATATAAATTAATCTAATAACCCTTCTGCTATGTATACTACTATATATGCTTGCTTATTTATTAGGTAATAGAGTAATTGCTTAGTGTGACTCCAAGTCTTTCTATTTAAGTTGACCTATTTACTTAGACGTTATAGTTAACAGTAAGATGTTTGTTAATTGGTGTATTGTCTAAAATTCGAACCTTATAATCCTCTGATTAGATTGAAAATTAGGGCACGCTTTCAATGAAGTATTCTCGAACATTATCGAACTTACGCGTGAACTTGTAACAATAAAAATCGGTGTGGAAATCCGCGTTCGGTCGAGGCGCGCCGTAACGAAATTCCCGAAGCACATGCATCGTAAATTTACGACACACAGGAGGGTAAGTTGTGTACTTTAGTGCGGTAAGCTTATGCTACGCGGTATAATGCATGGGCGGGTAGCGAGGAATAATAATTACCTAACACGATGCTCTAAATAAGGCAAATAAACCCTTAAGAAACTTTTCAACTACTGAGGGTCTATCATTTTGTCGACGACCTATCGTAATATGAAAAGAAAATAAATAGTAACAATAGTGTACCAGAAATAAACGATCCATGTCCACATACTTAACATTCAATGTTTTCCGACTCAAGATAGATAGAATTCTAGTGATGAAAATTATTGTACAGTTTATACAATATAAATAAAAATAATCGCTTACAGTGAATAACTTGTACCACACGACTTTAATGTACACTGGCGCTCGGCACACACTCCCGGCCGGCCGCTACGATAGCGACCAAACAAAACATCGACATATTCATTTTCAATACATGACACTATCTGACATTACGGCCAATATTGTTCATAGATTTTGCAGCTAAAAGATAAACTGAGATATTTCACGCCATCAATTTCCTTGCAAATGCTACGAACATTTTTTACAAGAGTAACAAATTGTAGAATTATTTATTGCATAAAACACGAAAAGATTGAATGAGCGTTTACATTTCGTTTGATTGAGTTTAATTCGCTACAAAACAGAAGTATAAATAGCTTAACTTCATTATTTAAACTAGCTGTTCCCGTGCGGCTTCATCCGCATGAAATTATAAAAACTTTATTTCATTGTTTACATTTGTCAAATCCTCAATTGCAAAGGTCAAAATGACATGACATGATGACAACCTTGCTTCCTTGATGGTGGCAGCAACTTATGGTCTCGTTCCCACATTAAGGTTTTTATCCAAAATATTTACCCCCTTAGTTTAATGGCGTGACAATATATAGCCTAAAGCGTGACGTAAGTGTAGAGCTTTTTATTAAAATTAAAATTATTCAAAAATATGCTGTAATTGCTGACATCTTAGGCAACACAGAAGTATGTGTTTACGCTTTATTACAATAGTATAGTATAGATTGTCAAATAACACAATGAAACATTATTGAAAATTGAATTAACTACCCTTGAAAGTATAACAATATACTAATAAATCATTTCAAAAGGTAAATAAAAGGCCATAACTTTGTATTGTAATTTTATTCATTATATTGATGCTTGATAGATTACATATCGTGCTTAAGTTTCGATCCGTAACTTAACCACACGAGTCGTTTCCGAAATACCATTCGAGGGAACTTTAAGTTTTGCTAATTCCAAGTTAAGCCGCCGCTTATACCAGTATTATACTGTTAAGTGTTATATTAAGTAAAGTTTAAAGATTAAATTTGGTTCGTGAATTTACTTCGACAACTAAATTGCGGATAATGTGTTGTAAATGTTATAAATAGTATCCTATTTGTATAAATATGTGGTTTATAAAACACCTAAAATTGTGTATCGTTTGCTCTATATGGCAACCAAGGCTCGAGCTTCTTCTTCTTTTTCTATAGCTCTAAAACCCTTCATGGACCTTGCCTTGGTCTAGCAACTTCCATTCCTGCCTATCTCTGGCCAAGGTCGTCCAGTTTGCTATGCCAACGTTTTTCGCATCTCGATTTATGCTGTCTTTCCACTGAAGCTTTGGTCTTTCAGAGGCTCGGGCTAGTCTAAGTTTAACTAGGAGTTATTCTAGCCCTGTGTTCAAGACTTCACACATATCTTTGAATTTTATTTCAGATATATGAAGGTTTCGTCACGATGTTTATGATGGTCGTTAGAACGTCGAATATGTAAAGGAATTAATTGCTAACCCCACTCCTAGAACAAAAATTAAATATTAATATTAGTTTAAATGCATTTTAAGTTATATAAACAAGATGTTCAATGCATTCAGTCGGTTTGATTTGACAGGCGATTTCCCGCTGCCGCGGCATTGAGACCGACCCGCCTCGTCTCCGCCGTGACCTATATATGAAAGCGGTCTCATATTTTCTACATTTCTATGAGCTTGTTTTTACACACATAGCCTAGTTGTTAGATTGCTAGCTCAAAATCTTGAGATCTCAGTTCGGTTCTTTTCTTAGAAGTGTTATTTATAAGTTATTAATTTCATTGGACAATGAGTGAGTGTTTTAAAGTGATCTATATGAGCATCAAGTTAGTTATTTAAGTTTAAATCAAAGCAGAAATTATTTTTTAAAATGAAATTTAGCACTAAAACATTTTGAGATAATTAAAGATTGCTATATTTAAGTTACTGAAACCAGCTCAAGTAACTACTTAATTTGAGAGTTACAAATATGTGAATAACTTTTTAATGAAGTTACGTAACTCTTAGTGCAGCCTACACACTATATGTTACGGAAGTCGACCGAAAACTATCTATAAAAAAGTCATTAAATATTGGCCTAAACACCCATTTAATGAACACGTGATTTAAAACCCCTTAAGTCCTAGCTTGCGGGACCTGACCGCCTGAATTCGCCGGCTATCCCGAAAGCGTGACTTTTACCCCGGAATGACGCGCGGCGCGGGCAGCGCGGGGCGCGGGGTGGGGTATCGATCGGCCCCACTTCGGCGCCCCGCGGCAGCCTCCGGCGAACTTCGATCGCTTTCGGCAAACTTCGGGGAATTTCGTCCAACTTGGGCACACACTTGCGGCGGTCTTCGGTCAGTCGGTGCCAACTTTGAGTTGATTGGAACTTTAATCAGGACAAGGTTATCGGTCTTCATTCAGTTTGCAATTAAACCACGCAGCAACACGAGTTCCCCGTATGCGGACCAAGTTTTTGACTCTAACCAACCTCAAGTTATTTCACTTAATGTCGCTAAAGCACTTGGATGCTGTGTTCAATTTTGTTTAATTGATACCTTGTTTACTATTGAAATAAACTTGGAGTATTTTGAACGTTCTCAACACCACTAATAGCTTAGTAAATGATATATTTAGAACTGTTTGGAACTGTTAATGGTCAGAAATTAAGATAAAAATAACTAGTAACTATAAATAGTAAAAAATACAATTTTATATTTAACCCGTTTTCGTTCTATTCGGAAAATTTGATCGAGTGACCTTCTCGTACCCTTTTTTATGAGTCGGTCGGTTGACGCAAAGAAAAATATTATATATTGTAAGTTTATTCTGTGACACAATTTCCGAGCTGTTTACTGTGACGGTCGTAAACCAACACGTCTATGACCTGACTTCATACTTTCGAATTATAGAATAAACAAAAAAAATATAACGTTATTTTTGTTTTTAGTATTACACTTAAGGTAATTTTCTGCAAAACGCTCGTGAGACTTATTTACTTATTAAATGGGCATAAATATTCCAAATGAAAAGTCATTTAAAATAAAAAAATATAAATAGAATCGTTTACTTTTAACTTAAACGGATAAAAGTTACTTAACTCTCGTAATTAAGAGTAAAATAATTAGATTAGTGGCTTACTAAAAGCTTTAATTGAAAGTGCATTTTAAATTGGTTGCGATTCTCTGACCTCTTTACTTTCTTTGGCGTTTGTTTTGTTCGGGGGTACAGCGCGGCTCCACGCGGCTCCGCAAACTACATACAAACGGAACCGTTTCCATTTGGTGGACGCACCGGCGCATTCCGCTCTAAACCGCCAGAATCCGGATCTAGGTCAGAATACGCCCGCGCTCGTTTAATTGAAAAAGTTAAATCGCCCATTTTCGCGCGGAATCGTTTCGCGTTCCCTCTTTTTGTCCTTTTTTCTGTGTTGTTTTTTACAATTTCCCCATATACGGGACGTATATAGGGCCGCTTCCGATGTAATTTATTGTGACATCTTAGTCAATTGAATTTACGTATGGTTTTAGCGACAGCTTTTACTCGCCTTTTATTTTACAATCCTATTAAAGTTAATCTAACCTTTTACAATGTTACAAACTTATTATTTTCATTGAATAATGATAAAGGAGTTTAGACAATCTAGACCTGACCTAGATGTTTGCGAAATCGATTACAAGTCAATCTCCTAGTAAGTAGCCAAGACGTAGTTTAAAACTTCACAAATATATGGTTAAATTGAGTTTAATTCTGCTTGTATTAATTAAAACACCTTCATATAAACAAACAATACAAAATGTTATTAAACTTCTGTTGACCGTTATATCATAATGATTGACTTTGTTCAAGCTCTTTGTTTTGTAGCAGTTTCAATCTTATTCCTAATAGATACAGATGCTACAATCGCGTTCACCAATCGGATGACAGTTGACAATTTTATGGCGTCAGTTAGCGTGTTTGGCGAGTAAACAACTCATAAATTAACTTCGCGTGGACACGCACACAATACTGATAGATGGACCGACAAATGTAAACGGAACGAAAAAAACAGTCATAGACACCACGCTCCGAGCTGTCGATAGTCGATAGTTTTGTTTGTTGAAATCTGCAATACAAACACGTCATCGACAAAAAAATCACAATTTTTGTCATGAAAACCGGCGATATATTTTTTCAAGTTAATCATATTAATTCTGTTTTATTGACTCTTATTTGTTTATTTGGTATCTTTAAAAACGTTGCCCTTGTATTGACTCAAATTCTATAGTAAGGGTCGACGAAATCATTTTTTAACAAAATCAAACACAATTTCAACACATAGATATGTTAGAACACAAAAAGCTGTTAATATTACATTTATACTAAACTAGCTGTCCCGTGCGGCTTCATCCGCATGAGATTATAAAAACTTATATTGTTTACATTTGTCAAATTCTCAATTGCAAATGTTAAAATTACCGTTACCTATTATGGTACCTTGCTTCCTTAATGTTGGCATCTTGTAATTTATGGTCCCTTTCCCTCATGAAGGTTTTATTCCAATTTATTTACCCCTAAGTTTAATAGCGTGAAAATATAGTCTTAAGCGTGTCGTAAGTTTTGAGCTTTTTATTAAAGAAATGATTATTCAAAAACATGTTGTGATTGACATCTGACATCGAAGCAGTCTGTGTTTACGCTTTATTTTTTTTTAATTAAAAAAAAACCTTTGTTTACATTAAACTGCATGAAACCTCTTTAGATGTAAAGCCATTTACAACATCGTAAAACAATCATTGGGTGGTAAACACGCTTGTTAATATAACCGTCTTGAGGTCATGTTTGTTTGAGTTAGAAAGATAAACTCGTTGCGTTTTTTTATTAGATAACATGAGCTTTCGAGACGTCGACTGAGATAATAGTGGATTACAACATAACTAATAAAAAACCTTATCTCCGCTTGTAAAAATTAATGGAAATTTAATCTCATTTAACTATGTTCTAGTTTTTTAACCTTTGATAGTGGCTCGTGCATTTTATGTGCATTGCATTCGTTATAAGGTTATTTATAACTTTATTATCGTACACAACAGCTTTGTGAGTTTTGGAACTAATTTGTTGTTTTAAGATAAGATTTTATTGGGAGCTGATTCCTTATCATAACAGCTTCCGATTTAAAAAGCATTGTATATTTTAAAAATAAAATAAAATAGTGTAAATTTTGCGTCTAATATTAAAGATGATTGCCGTCTCTTGTTTGATGTCTCAATGTATGGCATAGATGTAGAAGATAGTCTGGAAGAACACATAGGATACTTACCTTAGTTTTTTTTTTAAATTCCACACGGGCGGAGGTTATTTAGATAATTTTGTGATTGTTAATATGTTACTCCTTATGTGAATTTAAATAAAATCCCTTGATGTGAAATTCTATCGAAATCTCTTAGATACACTATTCAAATAGTGTTTGTTTAGACTTTGTACCTGCATAATCGGCTCCGTATAATGATATTTCACCAAAAAGGGATTGTCTCATAGAAACAAGCGGGCAACGGGCAAATGGATGGCGCGGCCACAGAATAATAAAGAGAGCTTAGCATACAATTAAATTGTAACCCCCCCCCCATGCCCCATCTGATAATGGCGGCCACAGAACTCCATACTTTTTATTATGATCTTTTTATTAGAGTTCGGAAAGCACTCGAATGAGCCTCGTTAAAAGTCTTAAAGGTCCGCAAAGCTTCGAGTGGAATTTCGAGGGTCCATTTATTTGTTCCGTTCATTACTTACTTAATATTTAAATTTACTTTTTCATAAAACGCTCCGCTTTCAAAGTCCCGGCGTCTATGAAAGAATTTTCCAATAATCGACGCTTTATTCAATAAGCAACTCGATTTAGGATAAAAGGTATTCAATGATTAAAACTTATTCCAAGCATATTAATATAATAATGAAATAAACTTTATTATGGTGCATTGATCTATTGAGACAATGTACCGAAAACTTTATAAAACAATTGCAAGACGAGCGATAGTTAAAACAAAGTAATTTAGTAAAATGAGAATTAAATTTTGAACAACAAAGACGATACATATTACTGGTTTTAGTGAATTTCAACTTATACAAAGAAATTATCTGTTTTCTTGGAAATTATATTTTTAAGACCGTCTCTTGAGAGATCAAGCAAAAATATTGAAAATGGATTTAATGTTTAGTTAAACTGAATATTCCTGCAACAATACAAATAAATGCTTAATATAATGGCAACAATCTTAATTATCTAAATAAAATAATTAATCAATGGATAAAAAAATGACATGCCATTCAACGCCACACATTAGACTTTCTTTATGTGAATATAATATTCTCGATAAATTTACCCATCCTGTGTACATACTTTGAAAAGAGACTAGTTTTAACAAAAAAGCTTATTATAGGGAGTGTTATAAAAGGTACACAAGTTCTTGAGATTGTCGAAGATTACTGGACCATTCACAGATCATGTAAATGAAACTGGAACTGATATAATCAATAAGTCGTTACTACTAAAAATCTCTTAAAATTTAATGCATTTCACGTTTTTCTTTTGCATCATGAAATTGTCTTATGGCCAATTTCCCAGCGTTTAATTCGATAGTGTCTGATTCGATATATTCATGAAACACCGTCCGAATTAACTTGAGTTTACTAACACTTGTTAGAAACTTGGCATTTAACGAAAGTATTACTTGAAATATGGTTTAAAGTTGAATGGATTGTATTAATTACATTAAAGATAAAACGTTAGGATATCAAATGTATTTTTAATTTTCAGATAGAAATGTGGTAACCGCTGGATGTGCCGTTGGCTGGCAGCTCCCCTTTCAAGTAAAATATCAATTTCCCGCCGGCCGACCGCGCGCCTTCATTTATCAGAAAGCAAGCTCCGTTTAAATAAAACATCTTATACCGACAACTTACTCGGGAAACAGCTCAACCAACTAGAAAAAACTCTGATATTTATAACAAAGCGGTACACCGAGCTATCATAACATTATTTCTCTAATGATGCTGATGGGTATATTTTAATATTCTATATTTTGACAGCTTCAATTTAGGCGTCACATTCATGGTTTGGTTTAGGATATCAAGGTTACATAAACACAAACATTTAACCAATACATATTGATATGGTATTTTAACTTACTATTGATGTTTATACAAATGTATTTTTAACTAAGATATACATAAATGTACTTTTTAAAAAACTGGTAAACGCAATTAAGTACAGTTGCGGTTTCGAACCGCATCGCTTTTTTAAATTACATGTAAAAAAGGTTAACATTTCATTAAGTGATCATATAAAAATCGTCTTTCTAATAAAAAATAACTATTACAAATCTAAAACAGAAAATAGTTTACTTCTTTGCCTTTGAAAATAAACGTGTAGTTTCGTTTCCAGATTAAATACGTCTCTTATTTTGTGCAACAGAAAGTCGCTTCACTATTTATGTGCTCCTAGTACAGCGTCTTTATCTTTTAGTGCTCTTTTCCTCCGCAAAAACTATTTGTTATTTTGCCCCTCGCTACCTCGCCTCTTTTAATGGGGAATTAGCGGGGCGTCTCGTCCTTGAATACCCTACCTAGTACTTTATTAGTGGACTATTCATTCTCAATAATGGATCCAAAGAAAATGATTGTAGATACCAGGATAAATAGAGAATGCAACGCGCGCCTTTTGATGTCTTGGTTCTTAACAATAATGTGGCTGTCATTTAGTTGAAATACAATAAATAAAGTTTGTAGTAATATGAATATTTGACCTAAAATATGACATCTCTGAAATCTGAACAAACATAATTTAAACTGTAAATGAAAGTTTTACTACAGTTATCTCGAGCGCGGTTTATCTGCACTACGGCTCATGTTTCTTTAAATCCTTTAGCAACCTAATCTGCATGTCACAGAGTTAAACCATAAACTAAATTAATGGGTACAGAGTTTAGACTTAGTGTCAAAGCACTAAAGATGGCTTATTCTCAACGGTAAAGGTGAAACGGCAAAACTTCAAACTGCGCGCCGTCCAACTTGAGCTTAATAATTTTAGCTTAAAAGCTCGCTGAACTATCGCTTTCGTGTGAAAGGCTTAGAAAGTTCGCTCCACTTAGTTTTTAAGCTAATTTTTGGCAACAGGTCGGATTTTAGTAGTTTAAATTCTATTAGTAGTGAGGTAACTTAGACTTCAGACTAGTTGTCTACCGGCGCACGTGAAGCCTTCCAATACAAGTCTAATGTTACACAAAAGCTCGCTAATAAACAAAGGCGGTGCTTTCTTTGCTTCGTATCCAGTGTTGCTGAAAATATCCACTTAAAGTTTCGTAATAGTTACACGTAAGTAGCGAAGAGTTATACAGTAGTCACTAAGCTGTTTAAAAAGGATTTTACAAAAGGAAATTGGTTATAAATGTACATCAATGTATCCTGCAATAATGTATCTAGTTAACTTAGAAAATATGTAATGTATCTAAAATCTACTATCTATTCAAAGTACACAAAAATGTTTCTGAAAATTATAAAAACGGAAACATTAATTACATCGCCTTCCATTTGCTTATTGGTAAACCTGAAAGAACGCTCACAAAGCCATTTGCCGACAAACACCAACCCTCGTCCAGTTGATCAGAAATATATCAAGAATACATTTAGTCGGTGAAATCTCCATTTCCTGTATCTAACATTGTAGTTTTCCCATCCCGTGAATTATACAAAAGGTCCCCATGAATTAATGGCGAATGGCCATTGAAGACGACTTCTGGGGTCAGTTGAAAAGGAACCACTGCCTCGGCGGTTAATGACGAGGGTGAAGCAGAAAGAAATCGGAAGTATATTGCAAATACGCCGTTAGGGTTGTTCCAATGTTATTTCTGACTAAAATGGACGTTGCGTTGAAAAATGTGCGCTGTCTTTTGATGTTGATATTCTTTGTATTTGCAAATAAAAATTCATTCTATAATCACTTAATAGTTAATGTGTTTGTAATATTAATGAATCAACAACGTGGCTACAATATTTTGTGACATTGAAAATGTAACATGAACTAGAGTTACGCATATACCGCGTATTGACACCGCGTAGTAAATCACACACCGGCTGTCATGTATAATTCAGGAGCCTGAAAGCGACTGGACGGCATAATTCGACCAAACACCAAAGACGGAATCTCCACTCGGCCGCGTTGCCCG
>NW_013525916.1:538518-550131 GCF_000836215.1 Papilio polytes
TCTATCGATGGTCGAATATACAATTCCCTTGCGATCCGAAGTGGCTTTCGCGTTCGCTCTTTGCAGGAAACGAACGGCCGTACGGGGACCCGAGCGCTGGCTGTGTAATGAAACAAAGGAAAGCATCAAATGAACTCAGGATATTTTTTCGCACTTGTTTTATAAAGTTTTACTGTAATATAGTTCCTGCAGAATATGCTACGGAACTAAAGTGATATTTTATATCGACTTATTATTACTTACTAGCTTTTGCCCGCGACTCTGTCCGTCCGTCCGTGGACTTAAAAAAACAAAAGGCCTATGTGTTCTTCCAGACTATGGTCTACATCTATGGCAAATTTCACACAGATCCGTTGAGCCGTTTAGGATACAAACTCTAACAAACATCCATCCATCGATCTAAACTTTAGCATTTTTAATATTACGAGTAGTAAGTTCCTAGAGCATCCTTTGACTAATAAAGACTTCAGTTAATACTTAAAAGTCCCACTTACATGTTTATGTCGACTGTCATTTTATAAACACAAATGTTAACTACTTGTGTAAAAAACCTAAGTTGTATTAATATTTGTATAGACAATACAAACCATAACACTCCATTTTCCCATATTTCCGTACCATTAATTACCATCAAAGCGAACCAAAAGTACCATCTACTGTTAAAAGTAATTGTACTCAGGGAGGCTCAAAGACTTCGAGTATCGGTTCACATTAAAATTAGTTCGAAAAAGATAGGGGACGAGGGTGAAGAAATGTTCGAGATATGCCGCGATACCATCCCTCGTTTCAGGGCCATTAATCAAATGTCACAAGCTATTAAAACGGGGTGGTGAACGCATCTATAAGTTCTCCGATCTATGCAATATATTGAAGAAAAAAACAGTTGTTATTCCTTTTTATCGTAGGGTGAGCTGTCAGCGCGCTATTGATATATATTGCAAGCCCCCTTTTCTCTATTATAGAGTATGAGATGATTTTTTTTTTCGCTTTAATGTCTCCATCAATGTGTGCATTTTAATCATGCGCCAACAGCTCATTAAAGGGTATTAATATAGAGTATGTTGTTGCAAAAGGTGTTATTGCCTCGTATACAGGTTTTATCTTTTTATCATACTTGTATATTTTATGTAAGAATAATAAAACATCGACGGCATTGCTTTTATATGCACCGTTTATTAAAGTCCGTATGTTTAAATTTTCAAAATAAAAACTAAGCTATCTACAGATTGCTCAGTATTAAGTGACAGTGTTAACTGGACAGTCGAACTGTTCAGTAAACTGTAAGCTATAAGTGAGCGTATATAGCGAGCTTTTTGTTTGTAATATCCGTAGATTTGTGAGGTATTAGACATGTAGACTGTGATACTGAAATTAAAAAAATCTTACATAAGCTTAAAAGCTCGTCAAACGTGGATTTAACAATGAAAGCTTTTTAAACACGCTTAACTGATAAGGATCGCGTTAATTGGTGCGCCGTGTCCATTAAAATTCTGACGCCTGATAATTTTTAATCTTTACATTTACCTTTCTACAGTTTTGTTTTATAAAACGTACAAATTCCCCGAGCTTTTGCGTCAATCGTTTCTCCTTAATTCAAATAAAGCACTTATTTATTTAGGTTTCTTTTTAATATTCATCATCACGCGAAACGACTAGCCCTCTACATATTAATAATTTTCGCTCTCGCGTGTTTGTTTTAATTTTAATTATTTTCGTGGTTATATTTAATTTAAAACAATCGAGATCTTTGTCGATGTTTTGTTTTGTTACTAATTTTTTAAATGCAAAGTACGGTATTGCGATAAACACATATTGTTGAAACACATATTACATTTTGTCGCTGTAATATCAATTAGAAATATAATAAAAATACACGACATGAATGACATGTGTAACACAACACAATGACATAAATAGGTCATAATAATTACATATGTACAGTAACTTAAGTGATGATTTTTTGTAATGTTATATGTGAACTTAGGTGTCTATGCTTTTAAAAGCTTTGATGGATTTCGTTCATTGAGAAGGGTTTTATAAGTGAAGCTTTCATTTCTCGGGTCGAAGAGTATTTTTCTTGAGGGTTGTTAATGATGTTAGGGTTGAAGGTCGAATCAAGTTACATCTCGTTTTCAATTCGTACTATTTAGTTAAATGTAGTCGAGTTATATTTATCCTAAGTTGGAAAACTTTATGCCTATTCGCGACCAGAATATGCTTTTGGTTTTTTTCCAAGTCAATTAGATCCCTTTCTTTTCAACATCGTAAAAATATACAAATATTTTGTTATACAAAAGTACATAATTCATAAAGAAAGATTTACAATTTCGCCCCAAATTACCGCATAAATAAAAACGAGGAAAAAATAATTGCAGCTTCTTTATTACATTAACAAAACGAGCGTTGTTTTCAAGACTTGCCTTATTTTAATATACCTTCTAAAATCCACCCTGAGGGTGGGAAGGGTTCGCCGGAAGAGCGGTTATTTATAAACCAATTAAAACCGCTGCGACCGCCAGATAACATGTCCGATGAATCGGGAAGGGTCCTCGACTTTAGACTCCTCGGCTTTGCAGTCAATGATAAGTGTTGACCCTAGGGTTTGGAATTTAATTCGATTGTAACTTATTACTTACTAAGTTTTGACGGCGACTACTTCCACGCGGAATTAAAAAAAAACCTAGTAAAAAGCCTGTATATTTAAAAAATACTGGCAATTCAAACTTTCCAATCAAACAAAAAACACTTCACTTTTATTCGTTGTTGTGCAAAAAAATCGCAAATACAATCCTTGCTTTGATAAATTGATTAATGCGTTTAATCCGGGTGACCACTTTATCGCGGTCAACGGGACCTTCACATTTCTAATGTCATCGATTAGCACAAAGGCTCGAGGTCAACAAAAAATATGAGGACCCCAACAGCTGCGGACGATCGCTCACTGAGATGATTAAGCGTACCATTTGCAGGGCCGGCGTTATGAATCGACCGATTAAATGTGACCTCACAAATCCTGTACATCGGTAGCTATCATTAGGATTAATATAACCTGTTTTTTAATGAATTTTGAATACATTACAATTAACTTGTTGTTTTTTGGTCTAGCTCTATTTTAATCAAGTGTAACAGTGGAACTCAGGAAGATTTATTTGATATCGTCTGTTCCCATGCGGCCTCATCTCCGTGAAATTATAAAAACTTTATTTTATTGTTTACATTTGTCTAATTGTCAATTCCAAATGTCAAAATTACCGTTACCATAATAAGCTTGTTCCTTAATGTTGGCAGCTTGTAGTTTATGGTCCTTTTCCCATGTGAAGGTATTTGTTTTCTAATTTATTTACCTCCTAAGTTTAATAGCGTGAAAGTATATTGCCTAAAGCGTGTCGTAAGTGTAGGGCTTTTTATTAAAGAAATGATTAATTTAACATATGCTGTGATTGCTTACGTCCTACGCCACGAAGTAGTGTATGTTTACGCTTTCTATATTAGTATAGAAGTATAGACTAATATTTAACATAATATAGATGTAACACGTGTATATTTAAATTCTAAATTGTAATCTGAACGAGACCGTCTATAATCTTGTAGCTGTCGCCTACGGCGTAGCGGCGTAGCTTTCACGCATTTAGAGCTACGATATTCGCATTCAGCCCGCAGCTATTGCGTTGAGTCTACAGGGAGACTCTCACTGTTAGTGATATTTTATAGATAAATGATATTTACGTAGCCTCAAGCAATCCTCTTATTCTTCTTGACACTTCTACAGATTGTCTTGTTATTTTAGTTAGATGATATATTTGAAATTTATCTGAACTCTGTTTAGAGTTATTTTGGTGATTCTAATAGGCCTTATTTTTGATGAATTAAATAACGTTTTGATATTCTTCGGAAAGTCTTTAAATTGTTTTACCAATTACTAGCTGTTGATTGCGACTTCGTCGTGAAATTAAGTAATAATAAAGCTGCTTTTATGGTGAAAGATTTTTGAAATCGGCCCAGTTGTTTTTGAGTTATTTTAATACATACAAAAATACATCTTTCCTCTTTATAATATTACTAGCTGTTCCCGTGCGACTTCATCCGCATAAAATTAAGCAAATTTTATCTTGTTGTTTACATGTGTCAAATTATCAATTGCAAATGTCAAAATGACATGACATGATGACAAACCATGGCAACCTGGGTTCCTTGATGTTGGCAGCAACTTATGGTCTCTTTCTCACATTAGGGTTTTTATCCAAAATATTTAATGGCGTGAAATATATAGCCTAAAGCGTAACGTAAGTGTAGGGTTTTTTTATTAAATAAAGATTTATTCAAAAATATGCTGTAGTTGCTGACATCTTAGGCAATAAAGAAATGTGTACGCTTTATTATAATAGTATAGAGTATAGACTATAGATGGATATAGAAATAATTCACGCAGTAACTAAAACTTCGATTATTGTGCATTCAAAATGTAATAATTAATTGGTTGCGGGTAACGTTTCAATTACGATAAATTATATTTGAGTTTTGGAATCAATTAAAAACAAACGTCGGCTTTAACAATCCACATTGCGTCACAATTAGTGAATGGCTTCATGAATAAATTAAACTTACATTTGTTCATTAAAGCCAATCAAAACGGCACTGACTCAGTACGAGCAAATTGTACAGGAGGTGCGCTGTGACGTCACTAAGCGGCGCGCAAACACGAACAGAGTATAAACAAACAGACAAACGGCTCTGATCCCTCTGTGTACGTTTGCATTACGTGTTCCTTTGCGGGACGATGATTGAGGGGCTTCAATTGATAGTTTTCACCGGCAACCAAATACACTGCTTTGAAATAAACAAATGAGTGTGTAATTCTTGTTTTTTTTTCAGATATAGATGGAACTTTTGAATGTCTTACAATAAAATTGTAGTTATAGTTTGTCAAAATAAGATTACTTTGATAAATGACGCATATGAAGTACCAAATTCAATTTGTATGAAAGCAAATGCCGTACTTAATAGACAGGTATCGTAGTAACGAAACAAACACACATAGCGAACAATTATGAACTATCGATATTTGGTTTAAATAATTATCGAACCCAACTAAAATTAATATTTTCTTATTAACTAATTTAGAGACAGTTCTAGTATTAAATATAGTGTAGAGAATTTAGCGATGACAGAAATAATAGCGAAAACCAATTCGATTACATACGGCTGTAGTAGTAATAAACATTTATTTACTCTCATTATTTGTAATGGTTCTGCAGATCATTTTATATTGAGAAAACAGTGTTTATTCATAAGTAAATCTATCGATACAACCCTATAAGAATAAAAATTGAAAATCGATAAGATTCATGACTGATTATACACAACCCTATCCCTACTAAATTTCAAATGAATTATCAAACTTTCATAAGAAATTATTGCGCTAGAATGTTATACCTAGCTCAAACATGCAGATGTATTTCATTTAGGTACAGTCAGCTTAATAAATATGTATACTTTTACAGAACTTCTAAGCTTGTATACATCGTTAATTTTTAAAACAACTTGGGTGTATTCATAATACATTTAAGATCATTGTCCATACATTTGAAACCTAACGTATACAAGTTTGTATATTGTAAACTTTTGTAAAGGCATAAATATTTATACACCTGACTGTACAATCAATAAATTTATAGGCTATTAAGAGTGTTGATACACTACATAGCAGTGCCTAGTCGCGCAAGTTATTACTGTCTGATAACTGCTGATATCTCGGGTCTTGCGAATGATTCATAGCCCTACATCGCATTGCCAAACGGTCGATGACACTAACATGTGTGGCGAAGATGCAAATTGTAGTTTGTAAAGTAGATTGCAATTAAAATATAGTATAAAACGTTTTATATAAAATATAGTACATATAAAAAAATCTTATAAGATCTACTACTATTTATTTTTCAACTAACTAAACAGATGTTTTTTAGTGTTTACCGCCTAAACGGCTGAATGGAGGTCGATGAAATTTGGCATAGATGTAGAGCAAAGTGTGGTAGATGACATAGGCTACTTAGTTTTTTTTTTAATTTCTGGCAGTCGCGGGCGAATAATAATACAGGTTCATATTCCTATCAAAATGATCGAAGTTAATTTTTACCGAAATTAACATATGTGGAATGCTGAAATGCCCGAATGATATATCACTATTGGAAATCGCACTTATCTGAAAAATATATCATACATTCCTAAAGTAAGAAATAGATTTTTTCTTCATTGGGAATTTTATTGTTAGTTGGAAGTGCAGATTTATCGTGGGTATAAAACTTACAGTTGCTCTGTTCATGGTCGTAATGCGCCGCCGGAGTTCAAACGAGTACGCTCGCTTGTTCTTTTTAAATTACATTGATTTAGAGCTTCTATGTTGGAGCGAGTTAAAACTTAGTGTTCTTATACGTAATAAAAATAAGTATATTATATAAAATCATTGTAGAAATGATAGTAGTGATCAGTTTAAGTTTTAGCTATTCCCGTGCGGCTTCATCCAAGTTATGTAAATTTATTTTACTGTTTACATTTGTCAAAATCTCAATTGCAAATGTCAAAATTACCGTTACCATAATAACCTTGCTTTCTTAATGTTGGAAGCTTGTAATTTATGGTCCCTTTCCCACATGAAATTTTGTTCCAATTTATTTACTCCCTTAGTTTAATAGCGTGAAAATATGTAGCCTAAAGCGTGTCGTAAATATAGTGCGTTTTATTAAAGAAACAATAATGCAAAAAATATGCTGCGATTGCTGACATCGTACGCCTCAAAGTAGTGTGTGTTCACACTTTATTATATTAGTCTACATAAATGTATTACAATCGTAAATTTTCTCAAAGTATTCACATAGTTAACATTTTAACTAACACAGATTTATAATTTCGGGCTTGACTAGAATAAATGACATGAATATTTTGTGTACACGCCTGGCAACATCTAACAATAACAGTCTCCAGAGGAAAGGGAAAAAAGGTTGTATTCAGCTCGTTTAATTAGACGCTCAAACGCGTCTGGCTTCCTTTGAAATATTCCAAAAACCATAAAGTCTACGGAACCATTCGCCGAGCGCTAACGCTGGCCTTCAACAATTCGTTATTTTGGTGAAAGCAAGCGTACTAACAATCATTACTTATTATAGAATTTTCAACTCTATCTCTTTATTGATAAGGTATCTTTTAATGTTGTAGGGTTTGTTGTAACTGAAGATAGAAATTGATAACGGTAATTGTATTTTCGTCATTCAAATGTCACTATTCCAATGTTATATGAATTTTGTTATTTTTTTAAATGTAAAACTAATTCAAAACTGCTGCCTAATCTGAAAATATATACATATTCGCATTTATATAATAAGTGAGATGTTATTGCTATGTTTAATATACTAGCTTAAGCCCGCGACTGCGACCGCAATTAAAAAAAAGTCGTAAGATAGCGTATGTGTTCTTCCAGACTATCCTCTACCTCTATGTCACATTTCATCGTGATCCGTTCAGCAGTTTATGCTACAAACTTTAACAAATTTCTATCCACCCGTTTAAACTTTCGCATTTATAAAATAAGTGAGATAGTAAGATTGTCATGTAGTAATTGGTGTGCATTTTCTCACAGAAACGCACAAAAGAAAGCTGGTATCATACGCACGGCTGCGTCGACCGTCACCCACAATACTTATTCCAACCATTTGTGGTTAGATGTAATATTTTTAAGCAATTTACTAAAGGAAATAAATATTTATAAATTTACTATAAACAGAAATTACTAATACCACACAAATTTGCTCAGTTTCAAATTAAAATTGTTCTATTGGATTTAACAAATTCAATATAAACTAAATAATTTAAAATCCAATTAGAAAGTAACACGGTCAAACAAATCACTTATATTTAAATACAAAGCCTGAGTCTGCAGAATTAAAAGAACCCATTCAGCCTCCCATTAAGGCTTATGACCTTATTCCTAATAGCTTCGACCTCGCGGATCGTATCGGCTTTTGAGACGCGCCGACCCCGGTCGAGTCCTCGCGGCTTTTGATAGTTAATTAAACGTCAGGAGGGAAATATTCACGTCATTAGGAAAACTCGAGACGCTGCAGTCGCGGCCGGAAGCGTCGCCGCCTCCCGCCCCACAGTCCCCGCGGAGCCTGCGCCTCCCCACTTCCGCACGACATTTGGCACCTACCATATGTTACTGATATTTAGTAAATACAGTCACTAATAAAAGATTTCTTACGTAGTATGTTATTTCTAATAAATTTTATGATAGACATATTTTTGTATCAACTTTGCTAACCGTTAAGAAATTGTCGCAATTCAAAATTGTATTACTACAGTTCTCTGCTTATTTGAGAATACATTAATATTATTCGTTATAAATCTGTCGTGGCGTCAGAAATGAGTAATAAGTGGAAATTCACCAGATTCGTAATCGAGTTATCATAGTAGTAACCGCACGCACCCCCCGCGTGAAGTAGTGAATGTTTCTAGTGAATTTGAATTTATGCCGGTGTATGTCGTCTACTGTCATTTTACATTTGTTTCTATCTTCACCTTAACGAACGGATAATTATATTTGAACATTGTTCAACATAAATGAAATTCAATGTTAAAGATTACTGCTTAATAAAATAAATATGCTCTAATTCACGATGTATATTTTACTTGTCTATGTCTATGAAAATATGAAGTGAGTTTTTGAACAAGACGTAACGTTTAGGCCTAATTCTAGTCCCTTTCTCTTTCCACCCTTTTCTTAATAGGAAAGGATGGGAAGGAAAAGTGGATTTGACAGTGGAGGAGACACATAGGAAGGGGAAATGTCCTCTTTATGTGCGTCTCCTCCTCCGTCAATTAAGGGTAGGCAACGCATCTGCAACTTCGGATGTTTATGGGCAGCGGTCGCTTTCCATTTCGGTGGATTCAGGTGACCGCTTGCTCGTTTGCTGCCTTATATTATAAAAACTTACATACTACTACTCTCTACTATATACGATACTACTCGTATATGCTAGTTTTTTCCAAACACCATTACTTAAACCACAAAACTACATTAATAATTAACTAGCTGTTGCCCACGACTTCTTCTAGACTATGCTCTACATCTATGGCGAGTTTGTTGGAGATCCGTTCAGTCGTTTAGACTACAAACTCTAGCAAACATCCATCCCTCCATCCATCCATCCATCTAAACTTATGCATTTAACTATAACATTATAATGTGATTTAATTATGAGGTTTCGTCTAATTGTATTGCTAATTTAACACCTCCAAAGCCTTTGTTGTGGGCTGTTATATTTGATTATAGTTATGTCAAACGTTACGCGGTTAACCATAATTTTCTTAATATTCAGTAATGTATTAACGCGACCTCTGGGGACACTTTATTAAACCAATACTTGATTGATGGTAAATGATTTCGTATTTTATTAAACCCTTGGGGTTTTGTTGCTTAAATATTTTACAATCATCGTTGAATGTAAATTTAAAGTAACTTCGATGGTTAATTATCGTATATTAATGCGAAATTTTACAACACAATTTATACATTAAAACGATAAATTAAGATGTATCTGAACACACAATAGACAAACAAAATCTACAGTTATTTTATGGTTACTTTCAAATTAACACAGAAATTAGTATTTATAACCTTAATTTTAAAACTAAAAATAGTTTTATCGTCATCCGATTACCTTAATCTTAGAGCGGGCGCACACCTTGGACTAAAATATCGCATAACTGCTATGCGATTGTCTATTGTTTCGTATCCAATTCAACTGTTTAGTTGCACAACTAAAAATCGAGTTGTGTGCACCTCCACATAAGCTCATAGGAATCAATGCGCGGGTAAAATATGCGATACTTTAGTCGAAGTAGTGCGCCCTCTCGTAATCTGCTAATCATGTCAAAGTTACTAAATTTGAACTTTAATTATCTACTAAACTAGTTCTTAACTATTAATGTCAACTATTACCTAATACATATTACATCAAAGTCAATAATTAGATAAGATTTATTCATGATTTTAAAAAAATTGTGATTAAAAATTTTAAAATTCGATCAGTGATACCCACTCTTGTAACTTCAATGTGCCCGTATTCGACATCCTTTACCTCGTTATGGCGTCCGGTCTCTATAGTTCCCATGTTTTTTTAAACTGACAATGAGGTTACGGTTTTTGGTACAGCTGTTAATCACGTAAATTTCGCACATGTTTTGCAAATTTGAAAGTGGAACTGTTTTTTTTATAAAATGACCAGTATTAAAAATCACATGAATTTCAAAAATTAGATTTTTTATTGGGGTTAAAATTTTTTATTGAGTTGAGGTTATGAAAGTTCCGACACGAACGAAATGCTTGGAGTACAAAGGCACTCCCTTGACCTCTTTACGACTTTTTAGAAGGTCCTAGTTCTAATATGCGTACGTGCTGGCGCCGCAATGGCCACGATAAAGAACCTCAAACCCCTCGCCCTCCGCGGACCCTCTCACCCTGGTCAAAAATATAAGGCCAAAATTAAATTCCTCACGGTCCATAAAGTATAGAATTACGTCATTATGCGCACACAGGATTCTCTCTTTTATTCTCTACAACGACACAATTTTACAATATATAATTTTTAGGGCCTATCCCACCACTGGCTGATAAAGGCTCAGATAGGTTCAAAATACGGGATTGTCAGATAAGGTAACAAAATCCGATATTTCCATCATATTTTTACACGTTGGATTGTTATCAGACAAACAATTTGGTGGGACAGGCCCTTAACTTACTATATTTAGAAAACATTGGTCATATTTGTAAACGGTAAAAGATGCTATTGATGTAGCCTGGATATTTTCGTATCAAGTCATCAAACATTCTAAGACTCAATACAGGGAAGACGCCATTGTTCCGTTTTAAAGTTTGAGATATCTAATGTCGCGTGACGGCGGCGCGGGAATTTTGATAATCCCTGCTCGAGCGATTCTCGACCTTAAGACCCGAATAATTCAACTTAATTTAATGGCACATGACGAGCTAGCGGAAATTCGATTGTGATATTCGATTGAGCCATTATAGACCTTATGACCGATACTTAAGAATTCAATTTGATAAACGTGGATAACACATGTTCGCACGGGGAATTCGTGAGATTATAATAGGTCATTGTAGATGCATCCCTTAGATTTAAACAAGATAGAACTCTTCTTCTTGTAGGTTTAAGGTTTATTTTTGTTGTGTGTGATATTATCTAAGGATGGAACCACGGCATATGCTTAAAGTTCCTAACATTTTCATTTAATGGTTGAACCGTTGTCTAAAATTACCCAGTTGTGTCGCGCGGCGTCACGACTGTGTGATCGCGGCGTCTTCAACGTTTCATTATCTAATATTCTCATAATTTTACCACATCTTCTCAACAACGTACAACGAATTTTCTCCAACAAACGTTTAACTTTCAACCATCGTATTGAGTGGCATTGATAACGACAGCAAAACACCTTTTTTCCTACTATTTCGTTCGTGCAGAATTAAAAAAAATTGAGCAAGCATGGTCTTTGTGTTCCTTGTGGCGTCGGTGGCTCAGTGGTTTGAACACTTGACTTGTAATC
>NW_013525916.1:550258-562965 GCF_000836215.1 Papilio polytes
GCCTAGTCACCCCTTATAAGGGTAGGCTCCGAGCCCCTCGGTGGGGACGTATAGTGAGCTGGTGATGATGATGATGATGTGTTCTTTCAGATTGTATTCTACATCTATTCCAAATAGATCTGTCACGCTGACTGACATAGTAATAAACAATCATCCATCCATCAAACATTTATAATGTTAGTACCTATAGTAAGATTTATTTCTAACAGTTTTTTCTTGTTTTCAGGTGAGTCGCAACACAATGGAGATGGCTGCGGTTATAGCTATATAAGTGAGTAGAAACAAACTAATGATTTTCGTACAATTGCATACAGAATTACTAAACTTTTCTCTTTAATATCAGAGATTACAAATATTAAACTAACTTTAATAATTAAATAACGAACTAATCAAGTGTAGACAGAGTTTTAGTGAATATTAAGAATCCAACTCCTATAAAGTCTTGTTCCACCTTTCAAGATATTCCTTTCAAGTAGAATTCCTTAGTTTGATTATGCTTTGACGGAAAAACAGTCCCGCGAAAGATTTCCAAGTTTGCCCGCCGTCCGCTAACTCAATTAATAAACTTCAGTTTCTCCGACGTCCGTAAACTATTGGCTATATTGATAAAAGTATATTTAATGCCGCTACTCTATGTTTTAATTTATCTCCTGCAAAGTGTTACAGTAGCTTTGTAAGATGTTTTCATCGTTACATAATCGACTTACTATAACATAGACTTTAAAAGTTGTTAGACTAGTAAATATTACTTTACTTAATAAATAATGCAGTGTGTTATTAAGTGTAAGATCTGACGATTCAATACTCTTCAACATTTTCGATTTTCTACAATTTTATACGCTATGTATTTTCATCTTTTTAAGTTACTATTAAGTAAATAATACTCGCTTAAGTATATAAGCCTCTTGAAATCGCTTTGTTAGGTTTTCACTACTTCTGTATCAACCTAAAGGCTAAATTTATTTTTATATCTTACTTAAAGTAGGCACGAGGGACGAGAAACCTGTAAGCTTTATTTAGTATTTCTCTAGAGACTAATACAAGCACTAAAATATTATTTAAGGCTGAATTTTGAATATTTTCTTGTTTAAATTATGTGAAACGGAAGTATCTTATGGCCAAAGTTATTCGTTCATGTTTTGAATATAAAATAACAATCTTACTTTTATCCGGTTATAAAAGTATTGGAATAAACAATTTTTAAGGTTTTTAAAGTGAGGATTATTTAGTAATTGTTTAATTAAATGAACATCAGCAAAAGTCAATCATAAACTACAAAAAATCGAAGTCCAAGTCTATATTAACTAGCGTTATTTGGTATAGTAACTTGGTAAGAAAAGTGACCCGTAACGCAAACGGGCGCAAACTGCAACTCGGACGGGGCCGCCTCGCATTTCCAATTCCTTTCACGTCTCGGCGTGTCCGCATAGCTTCCTACTTTTTCCCACTTACTGAACTTTTATTGTGCGTCCCTTTCTCGTCTGCATTCGATTGCAGAGCCGATTTTCAGGTCTCACTGAAGCTGGCATTTGTTTCCTCTCGCATAGAAAACTTCTGATTTTATATTCGACGTTTTCGGTATGCTTTTTATACGATTTTTCTCTTCGAAGTCCTGTTTAATATGGACATAAGAAAAAGTTAAGAAACACGTAATTCAAGTTTTCTCAAATTTATTAAATTTACAATTTCTTAAATCTAATCTAACTTAAAGTAATAGTACAATGAAGTGCTTTTCTCTATTTTTTTCTATCGATCTAGCCAGAATGTCTGTCAATTGTTCTGCACTGGTAATTTATTTTTTTCATTATTCACCAAAGAGTATCAATTACTCATTAAATGTTTTTTTTTTAATTCCAGTTATTCATCCTCCAACAAAGGACATGGTCTGACGGTGAAGGTACTATTAACCCTTGCATTACCCACCGCTTACTATATTAATCCAAAACGCACTTAGATAAAGGTCGTCACACACTGTGCGAATAAACACTGCTTTATAAATTATTCGTATAAATGTAAACTAACTTTTATATAATCTGTATTCCTATGTATCTAATGAATTTAAGTATGATATAAATATAACAATTTTTAAATTAATAGTGTAGACTATTAATTATTATTTGTAAAAATATTGCAAACCGAAGCATGCCTGCTGAAATATGATACGCTGGTATGGTACTGTTAATATAGTTTGAAATTATATCTATATGTCATTTAATCTATGTATATCTATCCATAAATAGAAAGTAGTTATACAGCTTATTCTATTTACATGGAGGTAAAAAATAATTTAATCGTAGCATAGATATGAAGAAAATGTTATGAAGTTTCAAAGATTTAAATATACATTTAGTTTCTTAATGGTCATACTAAATCTATTTAGGTAAGTTAAATATTTGTTTCTTTATACAATTGAAAAAAAGCAGAAAAACCGTAGATAGTCTTTTAGAATATTCATTTCAAGAAAAGAAACGAGAGGTTAAGAAATATGTTACGACTGTTTGGATAAAAGAACCGACTGCTTTCAACGAACGAGAAACTAAATCTGAAAGAAAATATTTCAGTGGAACACAAGCTGGTTGTAATTATTCCCCTTTCCGCTCTCGTACCCCGGATCGGAGGCAAGAATCGCTCTCGAGGCCACACCTTTGAAAAATATTGTACCTCATAACTCTCCAACACAAAAAACCGGTAATTTAATGCGATCCCTTAAAATAATATGTAAAAATACGCGGCTAGGATGGGGCTACTCGGCCCATTTCGGACGATTTCGGTCAATTTCGACCCGTTCCGACCATTAAGGGGCCCATCTTTCGCGCCGTTATCTGGCCCCCGCGAATAAATCGTGATATTATTTCTCCGTGCGAAATATTATTTTCCATATCTAATCAGTGGGTCGAGAAATATTGAGGCGATATGGGAATCGTGTTTATGCGTTACGTCGACCCTGAAGGTGGAAATAATAGCCCCGTACCTCATGTTGGGGTGAATTGGAGTAACCGTTTTATGTCTTAGGTTATGAGTCCAATATCTTAGATAATGTTCCTCTTATTGAATATTATACCGGTACCTCTATCTTTAATACGTTCATCACTCTGATATTTAAGACATCAATTCTCTTTACCTTATATACTTGTAACGTTCACTATGTACAAGAATAATTTTCCTTTGTTATTCTGACAGATAAAATAGCAACTAAGTATTATTTAAACTATAAAATTTACTGCAAATCAGCGACAGTCCGGTTAATGAGAATGACGATTTGAATGTCTCAGCAAATCCCGTTACGGCTTCCATTACTGACGTCTGAGAAATGCTTTTAAATTTCAAAAGCGCCCTACGAAACTACGAGGCAAGCACTCGAAAGCCGTCCGCGGTGGCTCGACTCGAAGATTTTAATCAAGAAATCTTTGTCGCTCGCTTAATCAAAGGAGAAACTTAAATAGTTGGGCACGTCATCGCCTGACACTCGAAACGTTGCTTCTTCCTTCATTACTAAGTCTAACCAAATTTTATCAAACTATACTCTCCTAAATCGATTCTAATTAAATATTTTAGACACATGAGATTACGAAATTGCTCCTAATATTATACAAAAATTGTTGGTAATCATTTACATAGTCGTAATATTGTAATTGTGTTTAATTTTAATACAAATGTTTATGTTGTTGGCAGATATCATTGTAGGCGCTAACCAGTCAGTTTGACACACGTTCTTAATCGGACTAATGTTAAACTCCTACTTCTCATCCAGTAAATGTCTATTTTATACATAATTCATCAACTCTTCAGTCAAATACAATGTTCGCTTCAATACCTTGTACAGAAAGATACAATTCGGAATTGAATCAATTATACAAATTTGATTCATAGAATAAATTTACTGTAGACTTGTAATTTGTCAGTAAATTGATTAAAAGTGTCTTAATTTTACGTCATTTACATTTGACGCTCTAACAGTTTACAGTTTTAGAATTACTGAACACTTTAAATGGAATATGTTTATTTTATTTATCGATCTATGATTAAGAAAAATTATAGAGCGGGCAAATTAAATTAATCTGTAAGAAAATATGCTTTAAATATAATAACATCACTTAACACTAGTAAATACCAAACGTATTATGTTTCAGACGCTCGAAATTCTCGTATCAATAAGAAATATCGGTCCATAATTAATACGAACCATACAGCGAATGAACGGCTTTAATATTAAAGCGAATATATTTCCACTTTAACTAAAAGGAATTCCGATAGCGACCCCTCGATATACTAATTAACCGTTACCCAATTACAACAGCCTTCTGTTTAAATATTGAAACTTTATTACAATGAGGTAAGAAATACGACATTTTTGGTATCGATTTTTGTAACATGTACGGAGAATCGATTATATTATTTGCGGACGATGCGGTCACACAGCGTCTGGCTGCGGTTTTAGGCAATTTTAGCCCTTATTTGTGGACCGAATTTAACAATTAGGTACTAATTTAAACATTATTCACGTAAATTTCCTAAACAAAACTGTAAATTTCATCTAAAAGTACAAATAACTAAAAACACTGCTGTTAAAAGTGTAAAATGAAAGACATTGTAAAACTAGTATCTGTTTAAAAGAATGCAGCTATAAATTACACGAAGAAAAACCGATTCTAGATTTTTAAAGGCTAATTTCGCGTGATCAGAGTACATTAGTCTTGCAACACAAACAGAACGCTCGGTATCAGGCTGACCTGAGTCCGGAGCCTTTTTCTCATTAAACAGCGGAGTGCCGCTTCCGAACCGATAGTGGATATTCCCACGATCATTTAAACGACTAACCGGCCTAAATTAGAATCGTTTACTGTCTGATTTTTCCCTTTTATCGCTTTTATGGCTGTCCTATAGCTTTGTTCTAGACATTTGGACTTTAATGACCTTTCTAAATATATGTTTCGATAGGAATAAAATTAAATTCCATTTAGATGTTTATAAGAATTGATAACTTACAATGACAGACAAATGTCAGAGTTTTCGTAATGGCACTGCATTTGAATACGACTTTAATAAACCGTTGGATCCTATTGCCTTATTGTGTCAATCTAACGCCTCATACACGTTATTAGCACTTTAAACTAGGAACAGAGATTTAGTTTTACTTTTTCCTTTATAAATGCTTAGGAAAAGTCTGCCAAAGTTCATAGCGGAAAATCGTACTTTCATCTAAGGCTTTAAGGCTCAATAACTTGTGTCGTCGCGATCACAATTCGCCTACATAATACCGGTAGGCTAGCCCCTGAAAATGGAAGGTCTCAACCGTGCACTCGACAACCGCCTTTAGCGTTTACATTTTAAGTTTCAATTTTGCTTGCATCATAAACACGCCCAAGATAATCTTGTTCGGGAGTCATTTTTGACCAATTTCCCTCGGTATTGAAAAATGTTTTATAGAGGCTGACGTCACAAAGTCGTCTACTACCTTTGTACGTTGCATTTTGCTCTGTTTTCTATTCGATGCCGGCTTCGTTGCCATTATTTGCTGCGAACGAGCCGACAATAGAACCTTGTAAAATACGAGCAACTTTCGTCTTTATACAATTATTCAAGCTAAGCTTCGGGCGTTCTTGGGAGAAATTTTCACTGCGAAATTAATTACAATAAATATCAACACAAACACCTGAACCCTCTGCTTGTTTTGAAATTTCCAGTCGACGGATAAAGAAAGATGTTAAATAATTTCATAACATAACGAATATCTTATAAGAAAAATACATTCATTTATATGACTGCTATATTTTGTCGTATTTTGTGTATATATGGTCGTTTCATTATTGATTTTGATAGCTTAATCGTGTTTTCTTTTCGTACAACTCACAGCAAATACAATGGAATTATTAAGTTTGGCAGAAGCGACGCATTTTAATACGAAACAACTGCATTGCGATAGCAAATTGTATAATGACCACACCTCAACGCTGCAGAGGCGACGCTCAGAAAAACGACAACGAATTGCAACTGAAAACGAACGAGGGGTACAGTTAAAGCGATAACTATTTAATTGTTCATTAATTACTAGAACGGTCGAATCAATTCTCTCGTTTATCGAAAACTTTTTCATTTGACTGTACTCCATTTTTAATTTATGCTCGCCTTTCCAACCTTTCAAGAGGAAGCGTTATATTGGAATTAATTTGATTCTGATAAATTGTGTAGAAAAGTGTTTTGTTTTAAATTTCTTCGTTTGGAAAGTATTAAATTGGTTAAGATATGCATCGAGAACAAAATGAAATTTCTACAAGCTTTATGTCGTTGACTGTACGCTCTATTTACGTTGACTAAACCATGCAACATATGCTCGCATTTAAACAAGAGATGTCTATCATCGAGCTAAGCAATGACGCTTGTCTGTTGTCAATTATTACAAAACACATGTCACTCGGCTTCATAATCCCTAACGCGCATTAGGCGACGAAAAGCCAACAAGCTTTACAAACCATAAAGCTAGGTTTACACAAGGATAGTGAAACACAAACTACAGTACTGCTACTGATTTAACTCATACTATCAAAACTATGTACAACTTAGCCTCTTCCCTTGTGTGCTACTGGCATAAGTCACACACGTGGCGACAAACGATCGGCGAACTATCCCGTAAATCAAACGAGTGATCTAAATACGTCATCGCAACAATAAAGATGGCGGCTGATAATTTCGAATTTGAAGCTCACGCTGGCAATAAGGAGGGCTATACACGGGAATGGGTCCCCGGCCGGCAGTTACCGGGGCGCGGAATGACGACGCATTTTCACTGGCATTTTGATAAGAACCGGTTTCTCCCTGTCACGTTGTCTTCGCAGTAGATTATGAATTTTCACCTGTGTTTCTTTAATATTTTTATACGCAAAGCAGCAATATCTTTTAATACAATTGATAAAAAAATGGCTTGTATCTGCTTACAGAAATCCTAGAGTTTAAATTAAGTAATGGAAAATACGCACAGTGTTCAATGTTATTTATTATAGTTGAATTTCGATATTTATCGCTGTTTAATTTGGTGGTTTTATTCATCTATTTTACTTAAAATAAAATCTCTATTATTTTGATCGTGGAATACTAAATTTTGCTTTAAAGTTTTTACGCTTTACTCAACATTCAAACGGTTCTTTGATGAAACATCTGTCAAAAGTGGGAAAGAAATAGGAATCTCTAAAATTTGTGAACCATGACATCAAACATCGGGCAACAAAGTGGTCGAGTCAAAGAGCTCGTTATGAATGAACTCGTTCCTTGTAATTTATACACACTTACTCGTAAAAGGCACAATGCGTTCAGATGCCATTGTGAGCGATGGACGAACGTAAACCACACATGCTTCTCTATTTCCGAACTGTTCAAATTAGTGATGTGAACCGTCAAATATTTTTTTATCGATCTTTAAAGCAGGAAACACTTTTAAAATGTTGTATTTTTATGTACGCTAATTTGCTCCTAGTGTATTGACTTTGATTGTTCCTTTTCATAAATAATTAAAACATGTAGCTATATTTTACATCATAGCTTTTGAAATTCATTTTCTGGGATTTTATTGTTTATTCTTCATATCGGACTCGTGGAATTATCAATCAAGTAAACAATAAATAAAACCTCAAATGTAGGTTCACCTATAACGTAAGTATAACGTGATATTTAAAAGACAACACTAGTCGAAATAGAGTCATAAAGATAAGTTTACGTCCGTATTTTTGTCCTGTCTGAGATATGCGACGGTTTATTGTTTAAAACGCGACAAAAGTTTTTTTAAGTACGCTTTTAGGCGCTCGGCTCACTCGCTTTCAATTCTGTATTTACGACTCAGCCTCTCGTTGCTGGATTTGGAGTAAACTTTTGAACGACTTAAATCGCCTGTCGCTATCTTCGAAAAGTTATGTTAATAGTGTATTAAGTTTTACGTGATTTTTTGTTTGATTTTTTTAACGCAGTGGGTGTTAATTTAAAAACAATAATCCAAGTATTACGATAACTTAAAAACATATACTACGATATTAAATAGTGTAAATTTGATTAAGTAATTGTTAGAAAGAATTACATTTTAGATACATTTTTTTCCAAACGTGACTTTATTTTCTATTTAAGTTTAAAAATAGGATAAAATAGTAGCTGTCTCATTTAAATTTGTTCACTGCGACAAACTAGCCATCAGCCACCAGAATTGTGTCGATTCAGTCTAAGAATAAATTCCGGGAAGTAAAAATACGAGATCGCCTCCAAGGCGTCCCCTGATCCGCCTACATATCTTCTATCCAGCCAATATAGACCTTTATCTTAAGCCATTTAATCTGCGTCTGGAGGTCTGACTACAACGGTCAATTGAATGCCCTCTATTTTTATTTCTATTTATCAACACTTTATCTTGCCACCAACGCTGTTTACCCCAGTACGTATCAGCGTTATGATATTGACTCTTTAGTATGTCGTCCTATGGGATGAATTCAAGACTTTATGGTGGGCGACGTCACTTGTCTATGTTTATGGGTACCCACCGCCGCGGTGACTTTTAGGTCCTTTATCTACCATCTCTGATATACATATAAAACGAAACCGATGTTTACATGCATGTGGAAAGAATTTTGATGCCTATAGTATGGGCCAAGGTTTTTGTTGCCTGTCTCTCCCAAATTAGAATAATTCTTCAAGCAATATTGGCCCCATCCGAAATAAGTAAGACCACGTAATGTAAAAATATATATTTGAAAACTTGAAAATTTGTAAAAATTGCCGGCGCGATTGGGCGACCGTCTAGGGCACCTGACAGGGGTGTCACAGATCTACGAATTACGTAACATTCTTAACATCCCCCCGCTCTAGTGATAAAATGGACGCAGTATAAATCTCGCCCAGGGCACTAGATATCGCTAGAACTGTCACTGTATATCTTACTAATATTAATGCGAATTTTGGATGGATGTATGTTAGAGTTTGTAGCCTAAACTGCTAAACGGATCTGGATGAAATTTGGCATAGATGTAGAGCATAGTCTGGAAAAAACATAGGCTACTTTCGTTATTTTATTTCTACGCGGATGTCGCGGGCAAAAGACAGTGTTAAAACAGTTTAACATTCATTAAAACGGAGTAAACGATTTTAAAAGGTTCCACGTTAATTTTATTTTCTCTATTTTCGGTACAAAGTTCGTACACGCGCTAAGCACTACATCGACTATTTGATACAATTCCTACATAATTACCCGTGCGACCACCGCTGCGTTAGGCTGCTGAAAATTAAGGCAAATTCGTGCAACATTTAAAAGCTTTTCATGAATTTAAATGGTAAATCTGCCTCATTATTATCATGAAATGTTCAAACATTTGTTATCTGAATGCTTCTTTTTAATTTATGTTTATAGAACGATAGTTTTATATCGAAATTTATTTAGTTGTGTGTTTACAAACGTGACATTACTTAATGTTTTCTACAATCTTCAATTACGTCAACATATTATATGTTTTATTTTTTAAAAAATAATGTATAACTGTCGGAAACTTTATGAGGCTCCAAGCGTATTAATGGGCAAGAATTTTGTAGACATATTTCTTAAAATGTGATACAATTAGTTAGCGATATTTTTAAAATAAATTTAAATTAGTATACTCTAAAATAGCATTGTTACATAAGTTCACATCATTAACATAATGCGCGTAATCGTTGACGCTTCAGTAATTTTATTCCTAATTATTTGGTGGATTCGATTGGCGCAGAACAGAGCATTGGCAACAGCGGGCTTGTATTTTGGGCTGGACATAAATTGGTAATGTGGCTTCGGTCCGCATCCGATGATTAATTGACCCGATCTGACCTCACAATTACTTCAATTATTTACCTCCGGCTTACAGCTACTGTGCTATTCGATTCTCCTTTAATTTGAATTATGACCGTTACAACCCTTGTAACTAATTATGATCGAATTTACATTCGCGTGTAACAATTCAATTGAAATTTGATATTGGTGGCTCTTTTAGAATATACGAATTCATTCGTAACGTATGAATGAACTTCTATGATCAGTAATTGCCACTTAAGTAGAATAGAAATCAATGAAATTTAAGAATAATACGTGTCACATAGATTTATTTATAACTAGATGTTGTTGTCGACTGAAAATAATGTGAAAATAAAAAATAATAAAACTTATGTTACTGATAACATAGATTTATAACGGTGAAAGAATTTTTGTAATCGACCAAGTAAATTCTAAGTTATTCCAGTACATATAAAATTACAAATTTTCCCTCTTTATAATATTAGTATAGATTTTCTTTCTTGAATACTTAAAAGTTTATCGAAGCATACTAACGTTACATCTAATATATGGAACTATAGTTATCTTATGTTTGCAACATTTACATGGAAATAACAATGTAAAATGTAGAACATAACCTTTATATCAATTAAGATTTCAAAACAGATGAATGTCATGTTAACATTCAGTAATGCTGATTATAACATCACTAGAAATTAATCGGAATGTAATCGAGTGCAGACTGTATCAAAGAACGAATCGATCATAAGATAACTCGCACGTTTAAACTTTCAACTTTATTCCCATCGATACGATCTAAGTTCCTCGGAACGATCTCAGAACGACTTCGAGGATTTATTTAATTCAATTTAAACACTTTGTCTCTTCTTGTTTGAAGTTAAGCCGTACTTGTATCTATCTCGAATTGAAACATTCGTTTTGGCGTGTGTGCGTATAAGGCGATGTCGCCTACTCAGCGCCCCCGCTCTCCTTATTTCCTCCACTTTGTAAAGCTCGAGCTTATAATTAACTAAATTAGATTTTGTTCGAGTTAATTGAAACGTTATTCAAGTTTAAGGCATCAAATTTCAAGAACGACGACACAAATTGTAAGATTTAGTTGTTACAGAATAAACATTTTGATAAATTCATGATTACTGTCAATAAAAACTTTCAGGACAATGTCATCTTTTTTTAAAAAGACAAGAAGTAAACTGTAAATAGATTTAAGGAATATAAGTGTAAACTTAAATGTGTAACAACGAAAATAAATAATTAGATTATTCCCGTGACCTAGATTTGAACGCATATAATACCACTATATAAATAATAGACAAGTTAAACAAATTAACAAGATGTACACCGCTACATAAAGCTCTAAAAGCTCACTTTGATGTTCATTGGAAACATAAACAAGTCGTCTAATTAGCGGAGTATAAGCGGATCACAACAGTTTTCGGTTAGTTCTAGTTAATCTATTGAGTTGGTGATCGATGCTTCACTAGACTGACGGCATTACGGTTTGCTGGCATTATTTATGGAGCGATATGAACCGCTTAGCGCCAAAATTGAACATCTATGTCATTAAATAATCACCACAAATTGAAATCTTCTCAGTCTAAAGTCAACAGTATAAAATAAAAGTTTTATTAACTTATATGGTATTAAATTTAAATACGTTCCCTTTGATTACAATTCCTCATGCCCGTTGTCATACGTCACCATTAAAACTAATTAAGATCAGTCTACCGAACAGCCCCGAACGGTAAATTAAAACTTCTCCTACCCTAGGGAATAAATCTTGAAAGTCCAAGTTACCCATAGCAGTGACATAGAGGTCGTTCGGAGTGGCCGCCAATCCTACTCCCTCGAGTGGCATGCCGCCGCTCTGCAGCCAGTTTGACGCCATATGCGTCCATCATACTCATAGAATAGCGTTAATCCAAAACTATTTAAAACAAATCCATGTCTTAACATAAAGCCATAAGGTTAAATTTCAAACGATACGGAATGTTGAGGGTCGGAGTTGGTATGGGGTGAAGTCCCAAAGGCGACCTACAGCGGGCTCTCATCATTTCCCCATTGTCTCGTTAGACAAAAATCAAAAACAAACACTCGCAGTTGGGATTTTTGGATCTAAGTCAGAATGATTCGCGATGATTGTGCTGATCGTTCTGTTGTTTATTTGGTACGTTGCGGACAATTGTACCCCCGAGATTAGTCTTTGTGATATATGGAATGAATCTATAAAGACAACTGGTTTACAAAGGGTTACACAATTTATTACTTCATCGACAAATGCCATAAGTAACAAACGACTCCATGTAAAAAATAATCACATGCAAGAAAAAACAAGTAACAATTTAAAATCGAATTGTTTGTTCGATTACGGATTTATTGAATAGCTCGTTTGATGCAAAATTTCATTGTGAAAATAAAATAATAATTTGCTTTTAAATTCTGACTTCCGAATGCCAATTAAATTACTCAACTCATTTGGAGTACAACTCCACAAAGGTCAAGAGCGTGCCTCTTTAATTAAGTTAAAATGAAAATGATTTCCGATTAATTTAAAATCAAACTGTTAAATAAATATGAAGGAATTAATTGGCAATTTGTTACTTACCGGTTTTATAACTTTAATTAACTAAACGCTACAATATAAAGATACAATGTCCATTTATATTGACAGTTCTTTCTATTTTGTAACATAACTTTTTCATCGTAAATCACATAAATAAAAAGGAAACAGACAAGCTCTTTACTGTCTCGTTCAATATTTGTATTGGATTCATCGCTTCTATGCATTGAATTACCAGTGATTTCTTCGTATCGATAAATGTAATTCCTCGTTGGAATATTGCGTCTGCTATATTGTCGCGTCGCCGCCGCACGTGATCACAATACCAACAGACCGCGTTGTTCCAGCCTCTCT
>NW_013525916.1:563117-605240 GCF_000836215.1 Papilio polytes
GGCGAAAACTTTACGAATAAATATGTTTACTTCTATAAGAAGCGAAATAAAACAATTTCATACTGGAAAAAGTTTATTTTTTTGGAGATCAGTGTACTACCCATGCGCATAAAAATATTCAGTTCCTCTTGTAGTAGCGAGTAAAACGATGAAACTCAAGCCGTCTTCAACCTCAGCCCTTTTTATTAATATCAGACAGAGCATTTTAATTTTAATAAAACTGAACTCCGGCACGCCCAACCTATTTGTCAACCTTCTTTACTTTTGCTGGCATGAAATCATACACTCCGCATAACAGTCCCTATCCCAAGAAAAGCAATCGAAAACGTTCTTTTTTATTACACTTCTAAGAGATAAATTCGATTGTTAACTCAGCAAACGTATATAAAATGTGAATTTGTCGCGACCCACCGAGTACGATTTAAGCTTTTCTTCTAAAGTAATAAAGGTGTGTTTTATTTGCGCTGCGACAGATTATATTTGGGATTTGGATGGCGAAACACGTAGGTACGCCATCGCTCATGTGACAAATTTCTACGTTTGCCTTAACGCGGGGCGTCGTGTTTAGAATATTGTATGATCAGGTACATTGTAAAATGTTATAGATTTACATGTCCAATTTACTGTAAGTGATTTTAACGAAACAGGTTAAGCCCAACATTAGGTACTTTTTTTATAATTGATGCTATAAAGAAATCGTTTAAATAGCGTGTTTACGATGCAGTGTTTAGAACAATAGATATGACCAACACCTCCTCTCCAATCTTCTGAATAATCGACATGCTTTCATCTTTGAAATAATTTAAGTAGAGATTCCTATCTTAATAGTGTTTTGACAAATCAAAGTTGTTTTAAAAATCACTCTTCAGTTTTTATTGCATACTAAGAAATTGCGGCCTACATCCCTAGAGGCAGTCGGTTTGTCGGTTCGTTTGTCAGACTTTGTATGATTCAGACTGTATTCTCTTTCTTGTAGTAACGAAGATCTAACAATACGTGCGTGAAGGGATTCTCGTTTATTTGTAGAATGTTTTCGCGGATTCTTTTCGGGGGTTACCCCTTACTATAGACGTGATTTTGCTACGAAAGCGACTTGCCAATTGTATATTTATGAGTTCACTATTTTGTCGAATTGTATTTTGCTGTAATTCGATTTTGTTGTAACCGAATTTTTTTGCATATTGTAAGAGTACGGATTAGAATATTTTTTGTATTTCTTTTAAGGTTTCTCTTATTGTATTAGTCGCTACATTTTTCTTGTTAAGTCTATACGTAATACTATAGTATTCCAGTATTCGAAATTACTATAGACAATGCTTGTTGTTATTTTTTAATCCTATTTTAATTAAGCTAAATTACCCGAATAGCCACCATCTATAAATATATCAGTCAAATGTAAATATATTACTAATGGTGTATAAAAGAGGGTATTAAAATTATTGCTTGTTTTCAAGAGGTAATAATATTAATACGTAAAAAAAATTTCCATGTGCCAAAGTCATGGTACTATTATCCAAATAGATCCAACAAACTTTTTGGAATGTCTATAATGCTTTGTTTGCATTTGTTTTTATAAAAAATAACTGTCTATAGATGGAATTCCAATTGGAAAATATAAAAATTAATCAATGTGCACCTCAATGTAAACGTGTTTACCGCGCCAACTGAATTTAAAGAGAAACAAAAGTTTGAGAGAATCGTGGAGAAGAATTTGAGAGGCATGAGGTACAGTCGCATTCGTTCAATGTATTATAGTTAGAGAAAAAATGTCTGAATTTAAATTCTTTGCACTTTAAAAAAACGTCCGCCTCGTCTAACAATAATTAGTAATCCAATATTGGTTAAAAAATAAAAAAAAAAACAGTGTATCTGTAACTATAATATACTGTAATTAGTACATTACGTTATTACAATATGATAACACCGTTTAACATAAAATCTGAATCCTGTGTAAGCACTAGTTTATTAAAAAACCATCTTTCAAACTTTTATGACTGGAAGACGTTCAAAGTATCGTAGTTTTAAAGGTGGAACACCGCTTGCGAAGCTGACTGTACACAGCGCACCGCATAGCTGCAATGCGGAGCGCTGCGCTGTGGTTATGAGAGGCCTGCTCTCTGCACTCGCGACACAGGGGGTTTATTTTGTCAATAAATAACACCTTGTAAAACTAAATTATAAAAACATTTTAAAATTGCATTTGCGTTTTATGCAGATTAATCGAAGGATCGCATTTTATATAAAAAAATGTTTTAATTTTAGAACACTCCCTATATCACGGGACCCTATATATGGGAGTCACGTGGAAAACTATAAGATTGATACGCGTGTTCTTTTGACTCAGCAAAGGCAACTACGTAATTGTTCAAATGCTAAACAATGTTATAATTATTCAAATTGACCGGTCATCGTTTATCAGCGCGGACGTCCTGCGCCAGAGTATCGCGTCTTATCACCGCTAGAGGAAACAGTCCATGTTTTTATTTATGTTAGTCCCCTTCGCCCACGCGTCATATATCGGATTCTAGAATATCCACAGCTTCATTTCGCGAATATTTACAGTTTATTCCGTTTCGCGAGTTCGTAATGCGCACAGTTTGAGTTATGTGAACTGTGAACTTTGATTGTTAAAACGAAAAGTTTTCTATCGGTTTTGTAAGTTACTAAGTTTTTAAACATTGATGTGTTTCAAGTGAAAGTGACAAATAGGATTGTTTTCATTGAAAAACAGGTAAAGATAAATAATTTAATGTTTATAAAATTATGAATAATAGAATTAAATTAACTAAGTTGTCCGATATTCGAGGATCATTAAATATCAGAAAGGAATGAACTAGCATCGGCTGAGCGCTTTCCAAGCGAGCGAAAACTTTTTAATTTAAAGCCAACATCTCGAGAGGCTTCGCTCAAAGGATTCGAAAAAAAGTAGTTCGGACTGCACCTCATTACTGGACTTCGTAATTGAGTATGCAGATTGCATGTGGAAAATGCTAAAAGAAAGCATTCAGCCATCTATTACAACTATTCGAAACGCGGGAAAAGTTGAAAATTCCATTCAGATAAAACGACGTGAAAAGTAAAGGAAATAAAAAGACATTAACGAGGCAACTCTACATTTATTTATTACTATTAATTGTTTAATATTTTTGTCAGTGCATAAAAATCAATACATTGTCATTTATTATATTAAGTTGATTTTTTTACTGTTTGAAATTCAGAGTCCATGGTCAGTATCCATAAACTATTAACTGGTTAAAATCTATTGCACAAGGGGATACGATGTAATAGCGTATTAGTATAGCAGTAACGTGTACTTTAAGAATGTTTTATTCCTTTTGTTACTAGGAATGTTCAATAATACAGTCTGTAACTCTCCTAAGTTACATCTAATCAAATAACCACAAAACTTATTCAATGCGATAATTAAAGAAGCAGTCGGAGAAACCCTTCACAAAGGAGATCCAAACAAAAAGGACAATGAGCTCGTTAGAGGAGAATTTTTGCCAACCCTCCCCCAAGTGAAGTGGGCTCCAGGAGATGTCCGGATAAAGAATGCTAATTGTAAATAGATTACATAAAGACTTGAAGTTTTAAAAAAAACATTTTTTTCATTCCAGTACAATTTTTCTAATCAACTTACAAGTGTTTCTTTCATTCTAAATTTAATTTTCAATCCTTTACGCTTTATCAAAATAAATTCCGTTCTTCAAAGACGAAATTTACATACTTTTAGATTGTTTCAATCGCTACTTTTAGTTTTGGAACGTTTATTTCAAAGAGGGTAGCTTTAGTTGTGAAAATGAGTTCATTTAGATGCTATTTCACATTCGAATAATTTCTATTTGCGTAAAAACACTAGTTTAGCGTACAGTTTTAGGAATTTGGGTTGCAGCTAAAATTATGCAAATAATTTGCTTGCATGAAAACTACTTGTTTTAACTATGTCTCGATTATTTTAATAAGTATAAAATTTCAATATATTAGTTTTAATACAATAATGATTTCTATCAAAGGTGAAATACAAAAAAAATGATATTATATTCTCAACGGTAATTGAAAATGTCTGTCGAAAAAGGCAGTTATCAAAGGTATAATAATAATTCCTTATAAAGATATTTATGAACGTAAAAATCTCAACGTGTATGTAAAAATTTTGTCGCAAAGTCGACCGTCTTTCATTAAATAGCGAGCTTTTTGATATAGAGTTAAGCTCCGAGTATTTATTTGCGTTTCGGGAGAAAGGCGCAATATTACTTAATAAAGTCCTGTACATCAAAGCTACGTACGGTGATTACAGGTAAATGAACATTCGGTCACACCGCTCTCATATTTTTTTCGTTTTACTCTGATAAAAGTGTATTTATTTTCTTTTGCATTATTAGATTTTTCCACATTTATTTTGTTGTAATTCATGTTTTATGTAAATCATGTAATAAATTACTTTTACCATGCGAATATTGACATGTAGCTTTCGATAATATGTCTAGGAAGTCTAATTTAAGTCGAAAAAGTCCACTGTTTTCGTATACAGTAAGTGTAGGGAGGGGAAAGGTTAGGGTAAATATCCTGCTTCTTGCGTCCCGTCCTCTGTTAATTAAATGTAGTCAATGAATCTAAATATGCGAATATATCTAAGAGCACTTGTCGGTTCTCTATTTCGAATAATTCCGATGGCCGTTTGTTCTTTTGTACGTCTTTAATATAAAAAGAATCTATTCGCTATTTAAGATTAATTTGAGTCCTACCATTTTATAATATAGAACGGAATGTTTTCCTTAATATTAGTATACATTTATTATCCACATTTTATTTAGAAAAAAGGGAAAACGTAAGATAATTTCCATTGTATTCTTTATCATACTCAGAAGCTTTATTATTTCTAATTACATCCGCTGTTCCTGCTTGGATTCCTTTTTGTGGCTTCCTCGCTTTTGTTATTTGTTTTTGATCGGGTTTCTTTCGATCTCTCGCAGGTAATAAGTAATGTACGAAACGATTTTTGTCAGAATCTAAAAATGTTTTAATATTATACGGGATTCATGTTGTCTTCATTATATTTCATTGATATAATTTAAGTATTAATGTCTGCTGAATCTTCTGTTTCTAAAAATTGTTTTGTAAAAGGTCTAAAATTGTCTAGTGTTACTGGGATTCAGCAATCCTGTCTGGTCATCCATCATTCGTCAAAAATAAAACTTATTCAGTTGAAGAGTTTACCTTTTACTATCATATTACTAGCGGCTTAAAAGTTCTGTGTTTCAAACACAATATGGAGTACTTCCTAAGTTAACCACATTTTAAACCACAGGCTTCTTATTGTTTACGAACTTTAGAGAATCTTATACGAATGTAGAAACCTTATAATGATAGTCATGACTTTGTTTCTTAAAGGTCAGGATTTGTTTTCACGATACCGTGTTCAATTTCATTATATTACCGCAGACAGACAAAATAACATTTTCAAAAATATTCCAGTAAGAAAGCTTTTTTAAATGAGTTTCTAAGTGACTAACAAGTCACTCACTTGTTTTAATTGTAACAAGTTAAATTGTGTTAGTAGAAGAAGAAAAGCTATCCATAGTTTGTCTTGAAAAAGCAACATCAGACCTTATGACGTATATACGCTTGATAGAACCTTTAGTTTTTGATATTGTAAAGCGTATACGACTCTGAAATCCTTCGGCTATGAACTGGAGGACATCAGGAATCTTAATTTGTAGAGTGTTTGCTTTAATGTCTTCTTCTTGCTTGTCTTAGGCCTGGGCCGACTGCAGCCTTACGGCTCGGGCAGCGGCTCCAGTAGCGGCAGCGGGCGGCGCCGAGGCCGCGCGCGCGGCTTGCCTCCCTCGCCCCCCTCGCCCGCCGCGCCCGCCACGCCTACCTCGGCCTCAGACAACGCCTCTGACGCTACGCTCACTGACTCAGAACTGCCTCTCGCCAGGGATTCCACTCTGCTTGTACATAACGGTCAGTATTTTTATCTAGACACCATTATCCTATTCTAAAAAGATAGGTATCTACTCTTGTGATGGATCTTCATAATCTATTTAACTGTTAAGGACACTTGTAATGGGTTGGTCAATTGGAGTACCTCGATCTTACTAAGCCAGTCTTGTACCTTGTATCTTTAATTGCTCGTGCAACGATAAATAAAAAACAACAATAAGTATGACGTGAGAACGTTTGAAACGTATCATTGGCGAAAACAAAAGCGAAATAAAGACCAATTCCGATGAAACTCAAACGACGTTCGACATCTGAAGACTGGGAGCGTAACTGTGACGCCCGTGTTTCAAGGAACTCTTTTATATTCTACAAAGGCACAGAAACACTGGGACATATGAGACGCGACGACGATACTTAGTTGGGAACTTCCATATTTTGTTGTACGTTTTGGAACACCTACGAGAGTACGAACTTTGGTTATATCGAAGTGCTATCTAACAAGTTACTGATTCGGCTTATTTCCTTTGTTGGAAGATAATAACTTTTTTTTATTATAATGTTGTGTTAGCCTGTAAGTGTATCCATGATATTGTGTTTTAGTTATAATTACTTCTCTTCATCATACAGAACTTATTTCATGTGATACGTTGGCTTCCTATTGAAAATAAATAAATAAATAAATAAATAGTATTGTAAATCTATAAATTCGTAGTTACGTTGTCCATAAAAACTATTGAAGGCTCAGGAATAGGAATTTACAATCTTGATAATCTGTATATTTTCTACCACTATCCAAATTTTTACCAAAACATACCTGTTAATCTAAATTGAAATCGCAAACATTCAGTGTCGAAGCTTCTAGAAGACAGTAGTTTCGTAATGATTTTTTATAGTCAATGTTAATTGAATGCGAAATCCACAGAGTCCCGCTTTTAATTTACTCAACGATGGAATCTATAATCACTCGAGATTTCCTTGAATGTAATTAAATTGAATTCCTCGATGCGGTACGCTGATACTCCCGGTACTGGGATTGACGCATTTGCCTAAGATATGCCTTGTATGAAGTAGAGACGGAAAACGTGTGTAGAATATTGTACTTCCTTTACTTCGATAGATCAAGAATAGAAGTGAGTATTACCAATAATTGTATTTTTAAGATCCAAAAAGACATCACGCATTAAGAAAAAAAGTTTAAATCGTAAATAATCATGCGGTAGTAACTATTTGTTTAACATGTCAGAAATAAAACGCTAATTGTAAGTTGTTATACAAATGTTGGGGAAACATTACCGATCTCACCGCATGTTTTCAATGTTCTCCGGTAACTTTTCCAACGGTTTTCGGGGACCCGTGTTTGTTTACGTTTAGTTTTTGGGTCACAATTTAAACTATCGTTGCTTTTATATGTCGTTTAGCGGAACATCTGACGAGCGCTGTGCGGCTTGTACCATCTGACCTTTTGTTTACAAAATTTGTTTTGGTTCTCTCGAATATTTCGGGATAATTTGTCAGGGTATAATTAAAGTGGTGTTTAATCTTTAATTTAGGGTCGAGTGACATTAGTTTACTTCATTTTATGCGGCACCTTCATTAAAGTAAGTGCTTTAATCCTTAGACCCTTGTTTCTAGTGTAGTTTATATGTTTATTTGCGACATTGGTACGTACATCTTTAACTTTAATGTCTAGATTTCAACAGGATTGTGTTCCTGCTGTTTCAGAAGTGTCCAGAAGACCAAATAAATTTTTTTATCGGGTTTTCCTTTAACTTTCATATGTTTACTATATTTAGATTCACTGTCTTATTTATGAGTAACCGAATCTAGCTCGAGAGAACTCTCCGAGGACCGTCTTCACGTCTAATTGATATCGAAACCACTATCATAAATCGGAATGACCTCAAATACTTCACACTTTAATGGCGACTATACTCAAATGGATTCTAATTTTATAAACAAAACTCCCATATCACAGATCGTCCGGATTCCCGTCCCGACAACTCGTAAAATGGCTGCCGGCGGCGAATGTGTTAAACAATTTGATATGCGGTAAAAGCGACGTTTTTATATCGCGATATTTCGGTAGGCATACAAGTGTCGTCTTTAATTGCCTCCATTAAAGGAATGTTTGTGACGCACCGTCGAACGATAGATGGATTTGAATGCGTTCTTTTTTACCAGATAAACTCTTCATTAGCTGTCCCTATCAGCAATGTGAGATAGAAAGAGAGAAGCGATTGTAATGTCGAGCGACAATGCGTTCCGGAAATTCGTTAAGGACTGTAGCGACGCTTCGTTAATTTTTTACGCATGTTTGTCTAATGAATGTCTTTAAATTTCCATATGTTCTTTGTATGTTTAGGACTGCTTGTGGAGAATCTGTGAGTTGGTCTGTTTTGAAAACGAGATTGTTTTTATTTCAACTTGGTTGTAAAGATTACTACTGGAAGTCAGCGATTAAAATGTCTGTCATTGGTTAAAATTAACCTTTAGTATAACGGACTTTTCGATGTTAATTTAATAGGATACCAGAATTGAAATGTATTCTCTCATTTCGTTTTTTTTTTTCGTTTCGAAGCACATTTGTCGGGTCGCACAGATAACTAAATAAACATGTCATTAGCGAGGGTGCTTACACTTTCTCATCTCGATTACTGTCGTGCACCCTCAAATTGTGGAATTAAGGTTTCCTTATTCATCCGTCAAGAGAAAACCGTAAAAATTCGTTCACTCAAAGCGCCCCCTAATCCTGAAGACGAATATCTCAAAGTTGCGGACGGAGCGGAATAATCGAGGTTGTGAACACTAGAAAAAAAAGTATAATTCGTCACTTAATCCGAGACGCCGTGTTGGGGGCCCGCTAGTAACAAATACCCTACATTACCCGTGACTGATGCAAGTGCCATGTTTTAGTACCGCGGATTTTGACGTAGAAAGAGCAAAGTTTTACGTTCATGGGAAAAGTATATGAAGTCCGTACTCACCTGCTATTAGACTTTGATGGTTTGTTTTTATATGTTTTTCACGGATTTACTCCAGGATAAGGAAGAGCAATTTATTTTCACATATCGACGATGTTCATGTATTTGTAGATTTACTGATATCAGAGTATATCTGGACTACACTTGCAAAAATAATTTGCTTCAATCAAATGAACCCTTTCTGTAATCTTTCCTATGTTCATCATCATCAACTTGCCCTTATCCCTTATGGAGGGTCGGCACAGTATGTGCCAGAAATACATCTCTATCAGCCGTCATATCTGAATCCACTCCTTTCTTAAGCATATCTTCTTTCACACAATCCATCCATACTTTCTTCGGTCTTCCTCTTCCTTTGTAGCCATCCACATTCATTCCTAACACTTTCAGGTTTATGTCCCCATCGTCTCCTCTTCTTTCCTATGTTAAATATAATATTTTATTACTATTTCTTATTAAAAATGTCTGATCTAATTTTGTGCATACGTTTCCCTTACATTTCCGTATATCGACAGTTTGAAGTTCGTTGCTTACGAAGCAAGTCAGCAAAGGCAAAGTCGCTCGGATCCCGCTCGGCTTGCTTCAACACACAAAGAGTTTCGTATCAGTCGTGTTTGATAGACCAGAAAATATACAAGCCTTTTGAGAGCAATCCTTTAATACTAATTGAATCATAATTCCGAATGCGGGAGTTTCTTTTTATGTAAATCTCGGTCCGCGAAAACTCAAAGCTACGAGAAATAGGAGCATGAATAATCTTGAGCGTTGAAAGTCGGACGAAGGAGTCTTGTGTAATCGGGATTAAAATCTATTACGTTTTATTTCCTTTTATACCAATAGGAGTTCTTTTTTTGTAGCAATTTTCCGAATTACATAGATTTGTAATGGGTTTTCTTTTTATTTACAGAGGGGATATAATGTAGATATTTTTTCTAGTTTATGATATGAAGTATTCTAACTGGTTGAACATTATAGTTACGAGTTAATTTAAGTAAATATTTAGATACTGCTTTAGGCTGACGGCAATAGCAAAAGACAATTTAACAGCACAGGCGGCGCGGGTGATAAATCTCGAAGACAATTTCCGAAAATTTTTCTATCTCATAGATTTATACAGTGGGGTACGTCTCGTAAGAAAATCGTACCTACAATCCCATTATCGATCCCTATTCCAGTACAATTTGCGCCGAGCGCGAGCAATTTTCAAACTTAAATGAAAATAACGGCGACAGTGTTAGTGAAGTGCTCCTTGTTCGTAAAAATTATATCACTTTTAACAGCACATACTCGTTTTATAGTTTGACTTTTGTCTACAAAGTCCACAACTTCGAGTAACAATGTTTTAACAGCTTTTGAAAAATAAAATAAACAGTATTTGTTGTAAAATTCAACATTTAGATATTGTTTTGTTTATCTTTAGAACTCATCGTCTAGTCCCTTTATTTCATTTGAACAAAGTCAGCAATTGTTCGCTGAAGTTACGAAAATATTAAAATAAGCCATTTCTTTGGATAAAATCTCATTATGTTTGATAAATGTAACTTTAAGACAAAAGAAAAACGAATTTACTATAAAATTAACCAATCTTTTATGTTTTTTAAAATGTTAACATTTGATTCTTCCCTTTGTGTTAATTAGTCATTTTTTTACAGTTAGATTAGTATATGTAATTGTTTTTCTTTACCTATAGTAAATTAAATTATCACTATCAACATTTGAATACCTATCTTTGCGTTATGTCTACAGTTTGTTAGGACATCTCTCAACTTATCGATAGTTTGTACTGTGACGTCACTTGCAAGCCTTCTTATAAAACATGTTTTGTTTCCTTTTAAATTTCCCTCTATTCTCGTATTATTGAAATTGAATAATCAGATGTATAACAAAGCTCCAGCACCGGCTTCAATCTAAATCCAAATAAACCAAATCGTTGAATAAATACGTTACGAAATATTAATTTCGTAATCCCTGAAAAATGCCTTTGTTCGGTTTTATGATTGAAATGAGTCGTTCAAAAAATGTAGAGCAAACGACGGGATATCAAACATTTTTTACAATACTAAAAATGTTAAAGTCAGATTTAACAATTGTAAATAATTAATAATGCATGACGATTACTTTAAAATGAACAATAGAAAATAGGCTTTCATTTTTAAATATATATGTAGCTAACTTATGCCATTGATGAGAGCGTTATTATTATTGAAACAGAAGGCTTACGAAAGTTTTGTTAAACGGAACGTACAAAAGTTACTTAATTTTTATTTGTGTTATTAATATTGGTCAGGTCGACTTTGCATAATAAAGACTGTTTATGACATTTTGAGCATCAATAAACCAATATTGCCATCGGTTTTCCATTTTCGCCTTAAAGCTATCGAGCGGCCATTGTGAGCGAACGCATCGCCGCTCATTCGCTAACCGGTATATATTTTAATAAAAGACAATGCCCTTTATTTGGGCTAACGGATAAATTGTAAATTATTGGCAACTGAACGTTGTAACGAAATAATTTTGTTCAGTGAAATAATATTTTGCCTTCAACGTGTTTCTTAACCCCTTAGTGTATATTTTCCTAACATAACTAAGGGTCGTCCGTTGTGACATTTAATATAATACGATTTAGTATCTTGTAGATTAAGTGGGCAATTAATTTCTGTATTAATATTAACTTATTTGAAATTTAATACTAAAATAAGTCTTTTAAATTAACGTAAGTCAGTATTTAGATATAACAAACAATGCTAAGTGTAAATTATGTAGACTAACCACATCTTTTGTAGATGTAGGACTTTTTCCATGGGATATTTACATATTTTTTGCATAAACTGTTACTTTTGGCCAACACTATTCGTATCCTAGACTACTCTCCCATAGCAAATCTAAAACTACAGTCCTTTAAAGAAGGAATAAATGTCTTATATCATGTAGAAATCCACACTAAGTAGGTTCTCTTAGTGATTAGTTAACAATTCTGAGTATGGCAGTAAATGTCATTTTCTACATAACAAAAACATTAAATAAATTCGTTCAGATTAGATGAATGAAACGCACGTCAGTTGTTCGGTAAACGAAATTCATTCATAACGTCTTACGTATGTACGTACTAAGTTACGACAACATAATGTAACAGATTTAAGCCGCTCTGTACTCGCAACAAAAGGAAAGTAAGATTTTAGGAAAATGCGCAATTCTTTGCGACGTAAGAAATTTCCTTGTCACCCGTAAAGTTATATTTGTCGCTTCAATGATCATTATTGCGACGTTATTTAGGCTGGCTGGCTTAAACGCGACCGCAGATGTAAGTTGGTATTGTCACAGCAAATGGTAGGGTGCTGTTTTCTTCCCACAAGGAGGCAAGGAAAAGTTTTAGAGTGTTATATATCGCTCGAGATCGCAACCAACTTGGGAAGATGAGAATGAATTACATGTCACTTTTATTCTCGCTTTAATGTTTACATTAATTGTCTTTAAGTGTTGTAGCGTCGAATGTTTTCATTGCTGCATGTTCTATTAAAAACTTGTAACGTCTTAAGTTATTTAATGAGTCAAGTACAAACGACGTCTTTTCATTTAAGTAACTTATTTGAATTAATTTTTATTTTCGTTTTACTTTTCTAGTATCTTAAACTAGTAGTAACTTACAACCTTAAATGTCGGTGGTGCTAAAATTAAATTAAATTCAGGCCGTACAACAGTAAGTACCTCCGCTGAAAATTCTCTGAAAAGAAGTTGTTAACAAAAATACGCCACAGCCGCCTGCGGGCGCGAGATAAGGCGTAGGATCTGCTGTAAACACCCGCCGAGCAACTGCTCATAGTAACATCAACAAGTGATAACAGAATAGCGGAATAGTTTAACAAATCGTAACATGTTCGAATTTTATATATTTTGTGTTTTCAAATTCTATTTCAACTTACCGACTTGGTATTATAACACACTAATACTTACATGAATTAGTACAAAAATAGCCCAAAGTTCACTTTTTCACTGCACAAGGAGGCAGTTAGTGACTACAGGATCAAATTAGAACATAATAATTTTCTAACTAAACGATAGTCTCGTAAGTAAAATAAATGCTTTGAATAAGTTCTACAAAGTTTTAAAAGATGAAAACATGGATGTAGTTTTTCCTTAGTCGCAACAGCTTGTGACTTGGGCCATACGTACATAAGTATTTGCAACCGGTGAGCGGAATTCCTAAAGATTGGTAAGTCGGGCGGCGGCGTTTCAAAGAAAACATGTATTGATGAGTTTAATTAAACCTCGTATTTTGTTAGTCCCGGCGAATACGCCGCTCCCCACTTCCTCGGGAACTTGTTAGTAAAGCTCGCGTCACGGAAATTTCAATTACTTGCCGCTTATTATGTTTCTTTTTAAGTTACGTGAAACTTAAATTCCAGTCTTAACGAATAATCTTAATAATTTTCTGTTAACTAAATATAGAACTAATGTGCGGTAAGATTTTTTATTGTAAATAATTCTCTAAATGCACATGTGCTGAGTGGCTTTAAATAAATAAAATAAAATAGATAAATAAATAAATTACTTTCCATTTCTAATACGACTAATTGATATAAATATTTCTTTATTAATCCTTTAACATTAAAACTGGTATTTAAAAATTGTCCTTCATACAAATGTTGCAAATAATATTGTAATTCTTTAACATTCAATTTAACCTTCCTACTTGTCTTTTCCACAAGCAAATTCTTACCTTTTTCATAATTTCGTTGATGACTTCCAATTTAAGTTACAAGTTGGTATTTGTTAAATGAAAATGAAAGGTAGGATATTATAGAAATATTCCAATTCCAACGACCCTTTGCCATAAACGGAGCGTTAATTTTATAAAACATTTTCAGATTCTCGATTCGAGTGCGGTTTGTTTTTGGACAACCCGAAAATGGTAAACGAATCCTGTTTGTGACTTTTATTACGATCCACTCGATCCCTTAGTATGTCGTACTCTCCAAACTCAGCATAATATTAAATACTAGCTGGTCCCGTGCGACTTTATCCGTATGAAATTATGAAAATTTTATTTTATTGTATACATATATCAAATTATCAATTACAAATATCAAAATGACGACATGATGACAAACCATGACTGTCTTGCTTCCTTGATGTTGGCAGCAAATTATAGTCTCTTTCCCACAATAGGCTTTTTATCCAAAATATTTACCCTCTAAGCTTAATGGCGTTAAAATGTATACCCTAAAGCGTGACGTAAGTGTAGGGCTTCTTATTTAAAAAGTATTATTCATAAATATGTTGTAATTGCTGACATCTTAGGCAAAAGAATTGTGTGTTTACGCTTTATTATAATAGTATAGATAGATATACTCGTAGATAATCGTGCGTCGAAAAAAATTCGTCAGTGTCTATTTCGCATTTGAATATTACGCCATAAGTATCATTTTGAGAACGTCTCGACAATCAAATGTACAAAGGGAGTCTTATGTTAGATTGATAAAGGTTCTATTCATTTTGTCAATACTTAGTGATTCATTAATATTAAGTAGATCTAAGTTTCATTAGTTAAACTCTAGTTAGGTAGTTTGGAAACATAACATGAAGTTATCGAATCAAAAATTCTAACTAATGGTTAAACGTACCCGGGAAACCGGATAATATTCACACAAAAATAAGCGACTTTAACCGCAATAAAATCCGTTAAATTCAGATTAATTTCACATACATTTGTTGCAGAGGCCTGCATTATTCCAGGATTTTTTGGTAGGAAAGTGTCGACCAGACGTAGTAAACCGACACCTCCGCCAGTTTGCTTGTCCCTCTCTCCCCAACGGCACTGCATCGTAAATGCATCATTAACTAGTGATGTGCCACTGATACTAACTTATTTGATAATATTAAACACAATAAACTACGCATCAAAATTACTAATCTCAATTTTAAAAATCATAAAAAATTATAACCTTGTTATAATTTAATCAACACAACGTATGTTATTTTTAAATTTCAATTTTAATTTTATTTAATAATACATAGCATCGTCCTATAGTTTACATTTTTAGGATATTTATTTGTAAAGAATTCTATTCAAAACGATTTAATAACATTTAAAACATGTTATGTATTTACTTTACTATTGTATTATGTCGATATTTAACGACATATATATTCTAACGATGATGTGACATCACTAGAGGTGTCACAAACAATGCGCCCTCATGTCAGGAGCAGACTGCGCGTGACAAAACATTAGCGAGCAGACGCGGTGCGAAATTCTGTTAGACAGTCAATAATGAAATGTTTTCTTATATCTATATGTATATCAGGAAAGATTTGTATTTTTGTATGTATTGAAATAACTCAAAAACTACTGGGCCGATTTCTGACATTCTTACACCATTAAAAAGCTACCATGTTAACGGCCAGTAACATAGCCTATTTTCTATTTTGTTTTTGTTTTATTTTATTTTATGCGGGCGAAGCCACGAGCAACACCAAGTCTTTGATAAAAAGAAACTTAGAATTTCATACAATTTCATTTAATTTTAAATAAACACGATATATAAAATGTTAATAAGGAAAAGGTGAACACGAAGATAATCTAGTAATTATGAAAAACACTTAAATCCAAAACTCCTATTTCAAAAATAAACACAAATCCCAATAATATTCAAATTTGTCATTTCATTGACAGCATTAAGGCTGAAAGGACTAACGTATAAGGTGCAAAGGGGTTCAGAAATCCTTTTGGCAGTAATAACGCTATTGTGCCGCCTTCAATGCGTCTTGATCCCGTCGTTATCCCATACAAATCTTTACCTACCCCGTGTAAACACACCTTCAGGCCGAGTAGTGCGCACCTCACTATGTTAGCGACGTCACGAAAAATCCTTTCAATACTTTGATCTGAGAACTTATGGTATGTAGAAGTATTAGGTGACTGTTTATGAGATAGACTAATGATCTCGTGTGTGAAAGAGATGACAGCTAATGATGTATTAAATTGGTGAATCTGAAATAGTGAACTGTCTGAGTTCTATAATGCTCTGTGCAAGTGTACAAGCTGTTTAAATATTTTACTAGACAAATCTTGTAATAATGTTGGAATGTACAGGAAGATGTCGTAATAATATTGAAAAAATTACTTATTAAAATGTATGTAAATTACTATCGATTTTTTAACTTAAATGCATGAATCGTTGCTCGATAATCGTCTAACGTCAAACACGTTGAAAATATCCATTTGAAAAATGAAGGAATCAGAACAAATTAGATGCGAGGTAACGAGTACTAGTAATGGGGTTCCGTACGCCGCGGAAAAAACCAATTTCAATCGTGAAACATCGAAATGTTATAAGAGATTATCTTTTTGATGAACATTTTACGCTGGTAGAAATGTATAATTTTTTTCATAACAATAGAAATATAAAATCTAGAAAATTCCAATATTGAAATTGAATTTGGATTACTAAATAGAAATCAATGAATGTCATGTAATTATGTTGATAAGCCTAATTTAAATAAATAAATAAATAAATAAATTCTATTCAATTTATAATCACGTTTATCTAAAAAACTATACTGTAGTTATAAAAATGATTTTATTTTCTCACATATTAAAAGTATAAAGATATATTCGTACAGTTAAAAGCTTTACATCTCCAAACAAAGAACAACCGTTTGACAAAACGTTAATAAAGCAAGCAATAAAATAAAATTGGAGAGGCCATTTTACAGAAGTCGCAATAAACGCTTCTTTCATAACAAAAATCTGCTGAGCCGAGGTCGTAAACTTTGTGTATTTTAAGGCCACTTTCACACGCACTGGTGCTACTTTAGATCAGAATACAATGAACATTGTAAGGAAATGTTTGTATGAATAAAAAGTGAGGACAAGGATTTTAATAGTCCGTTCTTATATGGACATTATGAAATGAAAACAGCTTGTCAATGCAATATTATTTATTCATGAACAAGGAAAATCATGCAATGATAAAAGTATGTGATAAACATTAACAATAATTGTTACAGTTTCAAAAATATTATATTTTATCTGTAGCGCCAACGCATTATTTTAAATAGGTCATCATGAAATACTTGTGTAGTTTGCCAACGTATCACAAAATTCATATCGGAATGCACTTCCTTTACACACTATTGACTTTTCTGTTAAATGACATTTTAACGTGTTCGTTTAAACAGAAGAATGATTTCATTTTGCAATAACTTGAATCATTTTATTTAAAAAAATGCTTAAAAACACGCCAGTGTAAATACTGCTTAAGTTTGAATCGAATTTGCTCACGTAGGCTATAACATAGGGTCCGATTTAAGTCCCTGACGACGTCTGCCTAAGAGAGGTAAATAAATTGAATACATTTTCTTTGCGATCGTAAACTTGTTGAAGATATCTAACTCTGTATCGTAACGTTCAATCTTTTATTACGTTCAGATGGATTTAAATCGAGAAGTATTTGCTGGATTGGTTGTGATCCGCAGTTTAAAACTTTATGACAAAAGTACTCGAAGAATCAAATAGAGAACTTTAGGTATGGTCTATACCATCTCGATATTAGCGAGACTTTTTTCTTAGCACGTGTTATGGACTATGATCGGAGGTATTTTCAAACCAGCATGACTTGGAGTCCTTCAAGAAGTGACCGTACCGTTTCCTCAAAGGCCGGCAACGCATCTATAGTTCCTCTAACATTGCGAATGGGCCTCGTTGATCACCTCGGTGTTCTCGCCGTTCATTTGGGACGTTACCGATTATTTAGTTAAATTATAAATATTCTTTACAGAATCCTTAAAAGATGTGCTATATGGTTTTAAATATCTAAAATTATCAAGCTTTTAGCGTTATCCATTTTCCTTACTCATGTTTATTTGAATTTAATCTTGCTTCATAAACGTGTAGTGCATTTCCTTGAAATGTCAAATATTAAAAGACCGTGTCGCCTTTGTGACTCTGGATTTGTAAATATCGCAATGAGAGTCGTAAATACACCGTTCCTTGAGCGAGTCTTGTAACCTTCCTAATCCCCAAAACGGAGAAAGAAAAACAACGCATAAAAAGTTGACCTAAATTTCTAAGCACATTTCATTTTCTCTTTTTCCCTTTAACGAAAGTGCTGTGTCTCCGGGACATCAGAATATGCCTGATTAAAATGTACGATCACGATGCAACTCGCGTAAGTTTATTTAATGCTTAAGTGTATGCAGAATCTAATTTAGGTATAATTTTACAAGATTCTTTGCCCAGATATCAATTATTTAGGATTCTTATAATTCTATTAGACAAAGTTTATGAGGTTATATTAAATGACACTGCACAAAAAATCGCCGATTGAATTAGGAGTAAAATCGTCTTGCTTTATACCCAATTTTAGGGTTTAATATCTTCTCAAATGTTTACCAAAATACCTTTTATATACTGTTTTGTTATTGTTATATTGTATCAGTCTATATTTAACAATATAAGTACTTGAATATACTGTTCAATAGACAATATAGCCGGCATGAAAATTGCGCCAAAAGCACTATAAGAGGCGATTACATGAGCCTATAAAAACTCAACGCCAACGAAAAACGACCTCCATTCTAAATTCTACCTTCAAAAATTCAAAATAAAGTTCATTTTATGTTCGTAGCGTTTGGTAATAGCCCGTTAGCAGGTGAGCGGGGGCATCTTTCGGCTCATGTTGTGGAAATATAAAGTTTTCCCAATAAATAATGCAGTGCGCCGCTGAGAGGTAGCGCCATCTACACTTCTTCGCATTAATATCCGAGGGTAAGGTAAACGTTTTGATATATCGTATTCACTTCAACATTTTAAACGTAACCTTAGTTTTTCAGTCTTCTTTTATTTGTTATCTCTTTATTCCTCGGAACGTGATTTTGCTATAGTTTAGGTTGCTTTTAGAACGGGCACACACCTTCTTCTAAACTGTCCAACTGTTATGCGATTGTCGATTGTTTCGCAGTCAATTCAACTGTTTAGTTGCACAACTAAATAACGAGTAGTGTGCGCACCTCCATATAAGCTCATAGGAAACAAAACGCGACTAAACAGTTATGCCATTCTTTAGTCAAAAGTATGCGCGTGCTCTTAGTAGTATTCTATTATGTGATGGTTACAGTATGGATAACCAATACGAACAGCTCCTATAAAAATATAAAAAACGAACATATGTATACGAAATAATATTGTGTCTACTAGGGTAATGTTTTCTGGCATCTATTACTAATTGCAGAGTTATTTAGTTCATTAAAATATGACGATAAAATTTAACACGCTGTGTTTTATTTGTACGAGTTAAAATTGTTACCAGAAAAACAAACAGTGAATGTGTGATAATGCGATTGATTAACTCGAGTTTGTTAACATTTATAGCTTTGAATATTCAAAATGTTTTATTATTTACCTATTTTGTTAACATTTTGAACTTGTTCATAAATAAAAAGATACTTATAATAAGTAAATATACGTATCAGTATATAATAGCTGATATATACATAATTTTGTTTCATTACAAAAAATTATGTAAGACCTATAAATATAAGCCGTCTAAAGCTATATTACTACTTTATATACCTGAAAGCAAAATGAGAAAGTATTTTAAAGTAAGTTTCATAAAATCCATCAATTAAAAAACTCATTAATTTCCGGTATGTTCGCTGAAAAGCACATGTTTATTTTCTAAACTGGAAGCCTAATGTAAGTAGGGCAGGGTCCGGTGTGAATAAATGAGAAGCTAGCGAGCCCGTTTGGAAGTGCAAACACAACCGCGTCCCCGCTACGCTGCCCGGCACTCCGCCCGCCAAACCACCTCATGAAGGCTACTGTTTCAAATGATGCAGTGCTATTGCTAGTCATAACGCAGCAATACAACATCCTCAAACGTTATATTAGTTAGATTGCTAGCTTTAAAAATACGAACACATTTAAAACCAGAAACGATTTTACGGTTCCACTGACGTTACGTGCGTCAACGCATCTGAGCTCCTCTGGTTTTGTGCATGTCCATGGGCGTCGGGTCTAGTTATTTGAAACGATCCGTTGATTATCTGCTCCCTTCTCCTAAGAAAACATTATAGGTTTTCTGGGCGTGATTTTGTTCATGTGCGTCATCTAAGGATTACGTTCTTTAAGTTTCTCTTAGTTTAATCGTAATTAATTGTATTTTTGTTAACTTTAATTACCAAACTTATAACCTATTTCACGCTTGCGTGTTTCTATTCGCGTGCTACGAAACAGTTTTCATATTAAGTCTGCACTAAGATAGCATTTATGGCAGTGACGTCATTACAAGGAAAGCCATAGTTTAACCCTCACGTGGATATTCTGATTTCAAAAGTAAATAAAGTCTTTAACATGCCAGTTGAAGTATGATGAATCTTTTCCACGTTTGTAAGTAACTTTTTGTTCAGAGGGCTTATCGCGAATATTTGTGAGAATGTTTTCGTAACATTATCGACAAAATGTTTATTAGTGCAGCGACACTATCGGGCGTGAAGTATACCACACATTTCATACGAATTTTATCGATTACGTTCCAAATACGTTCTTACAACCTTCCCGCTAATATTCGTGATACTTTGTGACTAGAGTTGTTATCGTTTGACTGAACGAATTTTATTAGTCAATGAATTGATTTTTTTTAATCTTCTATGTTATTGTTACAGGTATGTGTTATTCTTAAGATTTACATCCAACAAATCATAGTAAGTTATGCACTTCATTTTCAATTTAGTAAATGTTTTCAATAAGTCTATACTTCACATATATTTCGTGTGTTTATTTTTCTTACTAAAAATTCATGTCAGCTTTTTCGATCGAAGCAATCTTTTAGATGGCAAAAATTAAAGCGTACGTACTGCGGAGCGGTACACGCTCAATTACAGAGAATCGAATACCGACCGAACGTAATTTTGCACGTTTACGTTCCAACCGAATCCATTCGCGATCTCATCCGTGTAAGGCTTGTGAAGTACTGGAAGCGGGCCTATAAATATATTTTAACTAATAACTTAGAAATGATCACAGTACACTTTTGTTACAATAGTACTAGATATATGTATGTACTAAATGTGTCTTTGAAACCGAGATTAGGTCGTTTTCTCCTTTAAGGTCGTTTAAAATAATCTGATTACTAACTTACGATGTCGATGCACAAGTCGTTTAAATAGCTTTTCTAGTTAACAGTAAATCTTAGTAATATTATAAATGCGAAAGTCTAGACGGATGGATGGATGTTAGAGTTTGTATCTTAAACGGCTGATCGTATCTCGATGAAATTTAGCATGAATGTAAGCGATAGTCTGGAAGAACACATAAATTACTTATTTTTGTTTTTTTGAATTCCACGCGGACAAAGTCGTAAGCGAAAGTTAGTATTCCAATATTTATGCCTAACATTGACATTTTTATAGCCAATATTTTTTATAATAGCTTTAAGTAGAATAAAAAAGAGTAGCATAGCTTGATTGGGGCGATATCTTAAAACGAAAGTTGAGAAAATGAAAACCCGTTCTCAAAGCGAGGTTAACGTAATCGCGTACGTTCCCCAAATTAGGTTCTAAGGACTCGCTGATTAAAATACGAATTCGATCTCTAATATCAAAATTCATTTGCGTGAGCGTACATAAGCACTGACAGATGTAATTCGTTCAATTTCAATCTTTTATTGTTGAATCTTGATGAACAAGAACACACTCTTAAACGAGAAATGTGATTGGAAAATTACAACAAAATGGTTCAACCAATAACTATAAAATTAATATTTGATTTGCGTTTAAAGTGACATAATTAGGAACGTAGTGATGATTGTAATGACAAGTCATAGACCGTATTGTTTCGACATAAGTGACATCAGGGAGTTAGCAAGGAAATTTTTAACAAAATATTCGTAACGTCATCAAATAAAATTTGACACTAATTCTGCTTCTCACTACAGTTTTGCTGATCAAAATTTAGCTAAACATTTTGTAAATTCGTAATTTCAAAAGGTACAGGGTATAAAGTTTTTAATTGCCACATAAACACAACAAAACGCAAATAAAGCAACAAGGAATTCGCCGTTATTCCTCGTTAATGAGTAAAACTTTGAAATATTGAGACGCAGTTAGCGAGGCCGACATCGTCTGAAAGTGATTAGCTCGCCCCAGAGACGCGCCCAGATAACATTATTGATGACGGAAAAATTACATTTTCATTTAAAATTTACTAGAACATCTATTCCAACTTACGTGACTTGTATAAATTAAAATCTCTGCTGCTTTCTTAATTTTCATTGGAATTAAAAAAAAAAAAAACTAAACTATTGTTCATTAGCAAATACATTTATTAGCCCTACACATACATACATTTAATTCTATTTCTAATAAATCTAGAAAAATATAACATTAAGTCATAGACATACATAAATTCACAAGAACGAGTCAAAATTACGTCGAATGGCGTCATGCCGTCTAGCGCTCGGGAATTTTCCTTAACAAGGGTCCGCTAAAAAAAGTCCATTCTAGTTTTAATTACAGCGCCGCCGGACAGGCTCGCCGGGACCACTGGACGCGGCTTTTTAATTTTACGCCGTAATTAGATTTTTCTAGAAAACGTCCGAAGCCCACGAGGTGTCGATAAACGGTTCGCAATGGCTCCTTGACACGTTTAATAGCTTTACTTCTGCAGTGATAAAATAAGCACTCGCTTTTACTTATTCTATCATTCATACATTTATAATTACAACTTAGACTATAAGTGTATTTTAGAGTACTTTTTGGGATAGAGCAATCTCCAACGACGATTCCCCATTCTATTTTGAAAATAACTCTCTTTGCTAAACTACGCTCTCTCTACGCGCTCTCTTAACTACGAGGACTCCCTCTGTTATTTAAAATTATCACAGTAACATTATTTTCATCACTATAGACTCATTGAATTAAATACATGAATATTAGATTATGCTTAATTTTAACCGCTGAAGGTGGACAAACTGACAGCGTACAAGAAACTGCACTATAGTGTTTAAATGCATCCACAAATTAATGTTAGAATAGTTCCTCAAGGAACGGCGCTCGGCCCGCTACTGTATAATTTGTTCTCCGGCGCACTCGGTTAAAACTAAACAACATCAACGGCCATTACCAGGCTATCATGAGCTGAAAGAGGTCGGTGTGGTTCGTTTACATTTGCAATTGCATCTCGGCTCGCAACACGGGTTGGGTCCGGGGGCGATGCATTAACATAATTGCAGGCACTATATTGATTGGCCACTGCTGTACGGCTCCTGACTGCGGCTTGCCTCTTTTCCAAGCTACTGGAAGAACAAATTGTTACTAACGAACCATGTTTGTTTATACTCTCATTAAACGTCACCTAATGTTTTGTGTTTACGTTTGTTATTGCATTTAAATCAAATAAAAAGAATATTCTGCTAGAATCGTTATCAACAGTCTATAATATTATACGCAAGTATCTTAATTTTTGCACTGAAAAAAGATAATCGTGCATAATTTCTTGCACGATGCACATACAACAGTTTTAAACACGTTTTAACAATTATCTTAGAGTATTAAAATGCAAACAGAACATGCTGTATACCTGATTAAATCCCCTTTTTCACTACGAGACATGCATCATTTGACTGCTAAATTTATAGTCGCGGCCGCACTATTGAAATTGATACGAAATCGTCGCTAGAATCAAGCAGCTAGTCGCGTGGTTAGTACTAGTGGAACAAGGGTGTACGTTCTCAGTAAAACAGTGGGCGTTGCGTCCAGTAGCCGTCTATAATAGGCGATGTTATCACGACTATGCGAACGCTGGCCGCTTATTATAATACTTGCTCGGTTATTTTCTCTGCGGAATTGAATGATGCATGTAATTGTTATGTTAAAGTTAGCGCTGGTGTTAAATTATTCAAGTGTACGTTGCTATTTGTTTATTGAAATTTTGCTTGGATTACAGGTTATAAAATAAATGTAAATGGTGCAATTGTACGAATAAGTAGTAGAATAAAATGGCAGCAGTTAGTGAACGAAAACTGTTTAACTGGTTTAGACGTCAAATAATACTTCAGAAATATAGATGTTATATTTACATACTTTAGGTTTAAAGCGAATTTAAGTACGGCAATGACTAGAAAAGACTACTAGAAAATAAACACTGCAAAAGTAGTTAGTAAGCTCAATATAAAATAATCTCCAAGTCGCTTTCATTACAAGCAACAATAGCTCGTCTAATTAAAACAACAAGCAAGAAAAAATATCTTGAAAGCAACGCCCGAGCGGACAACAGAATCAGAAAGTGTAATTTAAACGCGTCGTTAATTTCCGCTCAATAGATTTTTATGAAACGCCACGTTTATCTGCGTCATAAAACTGACGGCAAGTTGTCCAGTCTACCTTAACAAGCTTCTCTAGAATACTGACTCTAAATATTTCGTTATAACCAATCTCCTTGGGAATAAGGATTCCCAATGATTTAAAATTTAAATCAAGTTTAAATTTTTCATTTACCACCTGCAAAATAAAATAACGTAAAGATTGTCAATTATTTTGATTGAGAATTTTTTTTACTGATTTGGTTTATTCGATTCGATTTTTTGCTTTACAAAGATTTCCGAAGTTTTTAAATCCATTTAAATTGAAGCAATATTTTCTACAGATGTTACTATTACCTTCAACAAATTTGTAAGATTTGTCATCCAAAGTACAATTCCCCTAATAAGAAATAAATCTATGACTCCATCCTCGGTTTAGATAACCGTGAAAAGTAAATAGGTAGCCCCTTGTGCAATAAAAAGATTGAAAGTTATTTGTCATTCTGGAATGTCGTGGTATTATGCAACGCGGCTTGCGGTGCTCGGCGCCCTTGCTGTCAGCTAACGCGTTTAGAATAAGTAATTTCCTTTTGGTTTCGTTAGTTTCTTCGCCTTCCGCTTTATTTTATCTGTTACTCTTCTTTAATGTTTTGTGACAGCTTGTTTTATTTTACTTAAATGAATTAAGTTTTGTTATCTTTGTTCTGATTTTGATATTAACTTTTGCTGTTGAAATCTAACATTAAGGGTAATTGATTTATTTACGACTAGCTGTACCTCGCGACTTCGCCCGCGTGAAATTAAAACATATAGCCTATGTCACTCACAGATAAATTACCTTTCTAACGGTGAAAGAATTTTTAAAATTGGCCCAGTAGTTTTTGAGTTATTTCAATACATACAAAAGTGCAAATCTTTCCTCTTCATAATATTAGTATAGATATAGTAATTCTTCTATGGATAATCAAATTTACTTGCCTATTAAGGTGAATAGTATAGCTTTTTTTCTGTATAGTAACATTTACAGCTTAATATTTTAAGGTCTTGGGATCGATTTTAATTTAGTAAATATGTTAGGTATAAAATTAATTCTAGTCATATAGAAATATTATAATATTTTGATGATAAAGTAAAGAGAATCTTCAATTTCGGCGCCAACATTCCGTGGTAACGTTCCCTAAGATTGATTCTACAATTTGAAGGGGAAAATTAAGGTTTCACTGCAATATTTTAAATTTATTTGCTTTTGCGATGCAAATTATGAAATAGAGATGGGGAGGAAGCTGTATTTTTTTATTTCCTTCCCTTAAATCGAATAGGGGAGACTATTGTTGGTTTGCGGGGGGACGAGAATGTGTTTACTTTTTACTGTTTGAAGTCTTATGAGTGGTATGACTCGTATTTATCAACCACAAGTACATTTACGAATAAAAATTAAATAAGATTAGATCTCGTTCTTTTAATTTAGGGAGAAATGAAATGTTAGAACTAAATTAGGAACAAAGTGGCACAGCAACTCTTCCATACTTATAGACGTAGTTAAAGAAATTTTAGCCAATTTTAGCAAAGTTTTTCTGACGTCTCACTTTATCACTTTAATAAAGTATTCCAGGCAATGTTCTCAGAACTGCCTTCCAATACTTCCAATAATAAACGAAACCGGCAAAAACTAATCTAACTCAAACACTCGTAAAGATAACAGAGGGCGCTCCCGTTGGGAATTCTACTGTTTAGCCGCTTTTACAACTCTGTCGAAGTAAGCTTTACCATAATTCACTCAGGCCTCTGTCCGTTCGAGTCCGATTCCATTAGAGCGACAGGGTTCTACGTCTGAAATAGGTTTCGGTCTGTGCTCCGTACCCTTACCAATTAAAAATAGTAGGATTAGAGATTCTTATTACTCCCTTGTGATGCGGAGCCTTCTTATTTCTTATACGTACAGTATCTCGGCAGTTATCTATACTATTATAATAAAGCATAAACACACACTTCTTTGTTGCCTAAGATGTCAGCAATTACAGCATATTTTTAAATAATTCGTTTTTAATAAGAAGTCCTACATTTACGTCACGCTTTAGGCTATATATTTTCAGGCCATTAAACCTAGGGGGTAAATATTTTGGATAAAGACCCAAATGTGGGAAAGAGACCATAAGTTGCTGTCAACATCAAGGAAGCGAGAATTGTAATGTCGTTTGACATTAGCTGTTGATGATTTGACTAACGTAAACAATAAAATAAAATTTTCATAATTTCATGCGGAAGCCGCACGGGAACAGCTAGTGTAGTATTATTTACTTTTAATAATTCTTTTTTTAATACACTTACGTCAAGCTTTAGGCTACATATTTTCAGGCCATTAAACCTAGGGGGTAAATATTTTGGATAAAGACCCAAATGTGGGAAAGAGACCATAAGTTGCTGTCAACATCAAGGAAGCAAGAATTGTAATGTCATGTTTGACATTAGCTATTGATAATTTGACTAACGTAAACAATAAAATAAAATTTTCATAATTTCATGCGGAAGCCGCACGGGAATAGCTAGTGTAGTATTATATACTTTTAGTTGTTGCATTGTGTAGTCGATCAGATATTTGCTTTGTTTTTCTCTTGTAACAATTAGCTTTCGTTCGAGGTCTCGAATAGAATTAATCCGATAAACATTTGTCTTTAGACTTAACTTTTTCTAATCTACCGTAGCTAATAGTATCTCCCACGTGCATCTTTAAGCTTTAATGTATCTGATTTAAATATATATAGCTTTAACAAATTGTACAACAAAAGAACTAGAAGGAAATGTTCTTGATACAATCGCGAAGCTAAGCAAGCGGGCAATGCTCGTGCATTACCTCAGACAATGAGTAGTGAACTTGACCCCGTACTATCGATACACTGATCGCTTGCTTTGAATCTTCTACGAAAGTGACCTTAGTAATATCACGATGACTACGGACTTTAGTAATACAACCATTTGTTTAACAGTAAACTTTGACGAGGATTTTTAAATTATTCACAACTAGTTGTTGCCCGCGACTTCGTCCGCGTGGTATTAGAAAACATACGAACTGTAAATAATAAAAAGGTACATATCCCTCGGGAACCGGACATTTCTCGGGGATGAACCTTATCCCATGTGTACTACAGACTTTGCTTTATATCTATGCCAAATTTCAATAAGATATGTTGAATCGTTGCATAATGATCGTGTAAATATTATAAAACTAAATTAATGAATCCCACGGGAACCGTAACTATTCCCGGGATAAAAGGTAGCCTATGTGTTCTTCCTGACTACGGGCTAAACCCTTCATGGAGATCCGTTCATCCGTTTAGGCTACAAACGCTAACAAACATCCATCCATCCATCCATCTAAACTTTCGAATTCATAATATTAATAAGAAGGAAGATTAATTCATCATTGTTTTTTGCGTTCTTATTTATTATATCTGTCATTAATACTGCGCACATCTGAAACTAAACGCACAATTGTTTAGTCTCGCTTTGAGTCCTATGAGCTTATATGGAGGTGCGCACTACTCGATTTTTAGTTGTGCACCTAAACAGTTGAATTGACTGCGAAACAATCGACAATCGCACAACAGTTGGTCGATTGTTGATTACTGATGATCACAGCTTGTGTGTGTGTCAATAATCATACTTTTACTCACCTGTTTATTTACTTTCAATATAAATAATATTGAAAGTAAATACAAAGCAATTTTTTACCTCTATACAATAGGTATGCTAAGCCATATTTTAAATACATTTCTTGCTAAGTCCACAATATCGTGGTGATTCCGAAACACCATGGCCGTGGGTCGTGACAAGACATCGTGATGTTACCAGTAATTTGAGGTGCATTACTGTGCCAACGTCGCCCGGCCTCTGATAGACGCCACGCTAATGCACTTCGGAAAGTGTGCTGTTAACGCAATCATTTGCATTTTTACACCACTCTCGTTCCGTTACTCTAATGAACTCTGTAACTATACGCAATTAGGACATTGTAGAATTTAATTTGATTCTTTTAAAAACACTTAAAGCTGTCGCCCTTGCCGTTTTCTGCGTCAAAGTAAATAAAAACTGTAATAGAAGTAAAGAGTGTAATTTAATCTGTTGAAAAATCCATACATCCAACCAAAGATTTGCATTTCTAATAATAAAAAAAGATATCTATTGTAAATAAACATCATAGAGTAACAAATTAAGTAAATACAAATTTAAACAATACTTGTCTTATAAAGATAACTCAGCAATTAAATATAACGAGAAGTTATCAGTTATAAGCAAAGCTATCTCCAACAAGGCATTAAATGAACGAATCGTTCGTAAACAGGGATCGCATTAGTGTAATCGGCGATGTCCCGCTCGGCCAAGCGCGTCCTCTGCCGATAGAAATCATTACTTCATTCTTTCTTGTAATTACTACGATATTAGTTACAACTCTTTCGTATTCTTGTAATAGTTTCTATTTTATTAAGTTTTTCGTGCAATACTAAACAAATCTGTTAAAAATCCATTAAAGAGAAAGAAAGTATAGTTTTCGTGATAGACTCTTTGTTCGAGAACATCCAGAACAGAAACGCAAAGCTACAATCAGTTAATAAGAATACAAAAAACATTTATATAATGTATCTACAATGTAAGGTAAAATTGTATATTTCTATTTTATTATAATTTTTTCTTCAAGTATGATAAAAGCAATTGTATCACCTCATCATCGCGTCTCCGCGGCCCCTTGCTCTCGAAAATTACTTCTTCATAGAGGGTTTCAGGGTTATTTATAAACCGAATTTCCATATAAAGAGTGTGCAATTAGCCCCAAACTCCTCTCTCCCTATAGACGTAAACGCGATGTATATTTGCGCTTCCCTTTTTCCACACTCGCAGCGAATAACAAATGGCTCCCACCTGCGAATTTGCAGAGAAATTCTTGGATATAACAATAAAGCCTTTACAAAGGTGATGGTGAAGAAATAAAATTTCATCTTGTTTTCTTACGCGGGGCCCTTTCAACCCTTTGCCTTGTAGCTAATGTTCAAAGTGGGTAATGCTCGCTTTTTATCTTCCCATACTTATATTATTACTAAGAATTGTTAAGATGAAAGGCATAGATATTTCCGTAAACATTTTTCTCTATTTTTATAGCTTCATGCAATTTACGTCGACGATTTTAAATTACATTTCTGCGATCTAAAAGTGTTCGTGCATCGCGCAAACTCCGAGCCTCATCCATTGTAATTAACAAACACTAACAATGAAGAAAATGTTCAGATGTTTCTGTGATGTATTGTGATAGATTGAGTGCTACTCATGAAACTAAAATAGAAATTAACTAAAGTTACAAATAGATAGATTTTGAATCTATTAATTGCAAAAAAATACTATCACATTTTTGCTTCGACTTATTTTAAGAATTTTAAGTCAATTATCATTAGTAATTACATTTCAGATTCAGATGGTAAATTAATTCTATTTCTCCACTTAATAAAAATTGAAACATCTCTCGAAAAAGTTGAAGAAAAAGTTTCTTATGATAATAAAAAGTTTTCTGAAACAACAATCTAAAAAAGCAATCTGAAATATTCATGAAATGGTAACAAAGTTAAATAAACAAATTCTGAATTGAATGAGATGAATATCTTAAGTGTTGACAAATGCCATTACGAGCCGAAAACGAAAGTACAGCTTTTAAATCAAAACTATTTAAGAAATATTATTTCGAAAAATTACATCTTGCACCTTTACTAGTTGTATGAACTCACTTCCTTCAATACATCTCTAAGTTTCCGTCGATAGATGATATAGAGATGTGATGTAACCAACATTAAACTGAAGTAGTTCGCACCCTCAGTGAGATGTCAAGAGAAATTTGCATCATAACTCCGTTGTTGCGCGTACTCTTGAGTAAGCAAGCTACGGAATCTTAGTTGAACTTCAACAAATTAGGCAAACAACGTAATCCACGTGACGAACGCCGGCGCCATGTTTGTCCGCCATATTTGGACGCCATGTTGAGCACGATGCGCGGTAATTAGATAATTGCATGAGACCCTTGCCGTTTGCGCATCAAACTCTGTTCGAATGTTTGCGTGTCTCGATTGGAACGGATTTCAGTACGACCGGCGAGGTGCGGGTGTTGTCAAGATAATTACGTTTCATTGAATTTTGTTTGGCGTATTGACACTCCTCTACAATTACGCTTTAACCGGTTGATGTACATTCACAAATTACATTTACATTTGTACAAAACCCCACCGACGGTTAAATTGTCACTAGAATAGTAGTTGTTTCTAAGTTTTTGTAATTAAAATTGGTTTTTAAATAATGAGTTTTAATTTGTTTGTTACAGGTAAGGTTTACTAAACTTTGAAACATCCTCAATATGGTTGGTACCTGTTAACTATTAATAACTTTTTTTCATCTACCTTTCATGCAGAGTTAACTAAATCTACGGATCAATTACTTAGTGACTTTGAAATTTTCTTTTCAAAGTAAACTTACAAACGGTGTATTAAGACCATTTATGACGAAGCAATATTTTCCATAAGAACTCGAAGCACAACCCCCTCGTTTTAAAAGCAGAAGTAAAGCGGAAGCGGCGGGCCGGTTACGTGAAATTTATAACCCGCGGCGGGGTCGAAAATCGGGGGTGTAAATTGGTAAATGCAAGAAGGGGCTGCTACCCGCTAGTGCCAGGTGAATTACACTGGACTTGTTAAATCATGTACGTTCATTTTAATTACGGCACGACTAATGGATCGTGATAAAGGGACATAAGTGTTTTGAGTCGTCATAGATAACCGTTACGGTATTGGGTAGGGTTGAAAGAGGGATCTCAAAAATGTTTGATATTTCTGTCTTTTAACACCGTCATTTGTTTTTGCGTTCGTTCCATACGACGAAGAATATATCTATATTCAATCATGAATCCTTTAGTAGTTAAGAATGAGTAGTTAAAAAACTACTACTACTAGATACCACTAGAAGACTACTAAAACTACTAGAGTAATATTTTTTTTACAAAACCAGGTATTCTAAAACATACTGTTCAATATAATAGTTATCTTATGTAAGCGATAGGTTATAGTGATAAAAAAATCCCCGACAGAGCAGACAGAGGGAGCGTCGCATTGTTCCCGCTAGAGGGCGACCGGAAGTGCTTTGTGCGTCGGCTCCGGGCACCGTACAGCTCCCAGTCAAAACATGCGACCATGAATACAATCTTGTCTAGTCATGCTTGACATAAGTAACCTTTGGGCAACAATTTTTTATTATTTTAGAAGACGATAAAAGTAAAACGCGGCACACTATTTACTAATATGCTCCATAGTGACTATCTTAAGTCACAGTTGTGATAGATTTTAAGGAAAAAAAGATACAATCGGACAAAACTGTTGTTTTCTTTGATGTCCTTTAGGTGAAATCGATCTTAATTATCTATACATGGATGCTATAGCACAGTAATTCTGTAACGGGATCGTAAGACGTATAGCGGAGTAACGGGTTTCTTATTTTACGTCGCTTTTTATAAAACTCCTTGAAGCCGTAACCTATATATGGAAAGCTGATCGCTCGCAGAAATCCTGTTACGGAGACAGCTGTCAATAGCGAGATAAACTTTGCTTGAAATTGTTTACACTTTAGAATGTGAGCTACGGTTTTAGTGATAAGAGGTAGCGGGTAACTGTAATAGTGAATTATCTGAGAAAAAAGTAGACATGAGAAGCACTTTCATGTGTTTGTTGCTTGTATATAACGAACTTACTTGATTTATTACTGGATTAGATGAATTAAGAACTTATACACAATCGTCTGTAAAACTCACGCAATTTTTGTTAACATTTTGTTTAAATTACATACTGATTATAAATCGCTATCGCTTGACAATATACTCTCGTACATTTTACATTTTCTTCCATCCCTTATTCGCGAAAAATAACTAGCAAATGCTGGCGCTGCTTAGTTTTTAATTAATCTCTAACAAGGCAAGCTCGCGGAGTTTCTCGGAATTAATGCCTTGAGGGAGGCCATTCGATTCCGGAGTCGCGGCGAAATTGTCTTTCGAATTTATATGTTAATGTAGAAGATGAGGGAAGGCTGTTTATTACAATCTTCAAGTGGGAATACTTGTCGGAATTAAACATTCCGTTTTAGATTGAGACGAGACGATTGAGTGAAGTGTGCTCAGATGAAAATGTTGATAATATTGAGATTTTTAAATCTACCTAATTACTCGATTAACAAGCAAACTTGTTTATCAATTCCTTTTTACCTACCAGTAACCTAGACGGTTTAATTTGGCGAACTAAATGTATTGTACAACTTGTTTTATTGATTTAAATAAAAAACATGCAATGTATAATTACACTTAATTGTACATTTTAAATAGTAGACAAAATGTAACGGTAGTTTTTGAATATTTTATCTGTCCATAATCTATAATATCCTAACTAAGTTTGTGTCTATAATTTTAATGAAGGTGTTATAGTGTAGGCTGCAAGCCTGAATTTATTTCCAATTGGTCAACTAAACTAATATGTAACGTTTGAAACCTGATACCCAAAACCAACATCTAAGAGAACAATCAACTTTGAATTCAATACAAGTAACGAACTTAGTTCGAGAGAGTAATCCTTCAAAGGTATCTAATTACAGCTAAACAGTTAAAAGTTACACTTTATTCAAAATTTGTGACAAATTTAACTAATTGTTTGTCCCTAAACTTAGTAAAATCCCGTTTCTATTTTTACTGCCCTTTTATTAACTAAAGTAATAAATTAGTGAGAGTTTTTCTGTCAGGTGATGACTGAATCATGTCTGTCATTGATAAAACAATCCTCGTTACAGTATCTCAGTTTATTTATTAATCAAAGCAAAATATTATAAAGGAAATAAATATCCTGTTAAAGCTAACAGAAGAGGGCGCCGCGATCTTTGACAGATCGTGTTTACCTGCGACATACCTCTGTTTGCACTACCCTCCCCCCTCCACCCCCTTCCCAACCCCTAGACCTGTTCCCGGCTCAATCGTCGATTTCATGAGGAATCCAATATCTTTTGCACTGTAACTCCATTTTTATTTCATATACCAATACTACAAAGGAAAGAATTCGACTTATATGCTGACATCTTAAACTTACTAGTAATAATTTTCTTAATATCTTTCTGTCGAAATTAATTTCTGTATTACAAAATAAAAATAAAAGCATAACATTTACGTGCTTTATTTATATGACCATTACCTTTGTCTGCAAACGCAACAGAAATATTGGCATGTATCGTTAAAACGATTCGGAATTCGCAACAATTTAAAACGTTTCGTAAATGAATGATCCAATTTGTTCGGAAACTTTGAGTTTTATTTCCTACTGGATAAGTTTGATATCAGCAACGATATTTTAAAATTTCTGTTTTAAATACAGAATGTTTTTAGACGAAATTAAAAATTAATAAATAAAAAAAATCTCGTAATAATAATGATATTTACAATAGTAATTTAAACTCAAATTGACTTATTTTCCATTATGTTCCAAATTACATTTGTTTTAGTTAACGCTATCGCCCGCCACAGTAATATAATTTGCATCCTAATCAGAACAAATAAGCAAATAACTTCCATATTCATTAACTGTATCAAAACATTTTATCTCCAAATTACTTGACAGAGAACCCTCTGAGATTGCAAGTGAGTAATGGGTTCATAGATACAGGAATATTTGAGTGATTTTGTCAGAAATTTGTCAGAACTGATACAATGTATTTCATTAGGAATTTCCATTTGGTCTCCGCGGAGGGGAACAAATACAATATCTCCGATTAGAGCCGAGGGCTGTCGCATCTCGCTACGTAAACATCGTATGCTGGCAGAGGACCTCTGTTTGGATACAGCACAAACAAACTTCTTATTACTTCAATTCTTTTCTCTCTCCTTTAACCAGACAATCGTAACAGACAATCTTACTTCTAACTAATATTTTAAATGCGAAAGTTTAGATGTAGGGATGGATTCCGTTTCTAGAATGATCCATCGGATCTCTATGAAATTCATCATAGATGTAGAATAATCTAGAATAATACATAGACTACTTACTAAGTTAGACAAATTCCGCAAGGATAATGTCGCATCGAAAAAAATCACTGACAGTCGTAAAACTACTCCGAGTTATATCGCTGGATCAACTGTAAATAGGATAGTTCCTTATCGCGATTTTAACGAAGGCATCGCCTGCGTTCGACAGGCCGGGTCAGCGGGGGGCTGGAGATCCCCCGAGACTGGGGGATGCGCGGGGCTGCAGCCGCGTCCGACGCACGGCCCGCTCGTCTAACGAGACATTCGCTTCCGTGAAAACCCCCTGTAAAATTGCCAAAGCTTGATTTGTGACTTTCTTAAAATATTTTCAATATATTTTTAAAGCTTTTATAAAAGATACCAAATAGTTTACTATGAAATTTCGATATATCTAACATTGAAATGAAAGCTTATTTTAAATTATACAAAGTAGATACAAGCACTTCGAAAAGTTAGTGTTTCAGAATAAAAATTAAACCATTACTTACAAAGTTAAAAAACAATACTCTTAAAAGATAAAGAAACGTATAAAGCTGTTGGAATAAGTCATTTTGATAAAAATCTTTGAACGAAAGAAAGCGCCTACAAATTCTATCTAAGGTTAATTTTAAAAACAAAAGCAGTTCCACGTTGTGACTGAAAAAGAAAAACAATACAAACTTTGCCACTGAATAAAAATAACGAAATCACGGAGCTTAATTCGTTTTCAAAAGTGAACATAACTGGGAGATTTCTTTAAACCTCACGACTTTTCCTATCGAAATATTGTCGTGACGACATCGTTAGGTTGAATGTTCTCGATGATTCTTTTGTACTGACAGTTAAAATTTTACTTCAAGTTCTGACTGCTTTCTGTGACATCTTTTTGGATTAGAATGTTGATTTGAATATATCGTCGCATAATATTAGACTTATTTTCTTAGTATATATTAAACATAACTACAAGCATTAAAAAAAAGCTAAAGAAGAAAATTAAAAGTCTAAGTTACCAACGGTTCATCTGAAATATAAAAGATTTAAAATCTTCGAACATAAAAGGCCATCGTTCCGTGCACTGTGAGGACGTCTGATAATCCTCGGAGGCCGAAATAAAATTAAAGAGAAAAAAGTTACAGAAAAGAAAAAAGTTCTTTCGGCAACAATGGCCAGTCTCCGCGACAAAACACATTGCCAGGATTAAAGGAGTTGGAGAAAGTTTCCCTCTTCCCTTTAAAACTGGAGACGGGACATCTTATAAACGTTACGGTGGATTAGAGATATATTTTTTCTGAATACTTACGACTTTTTAGTACTAGCTATAAAACTAAGAATTTATTTAACTTACGTTACAAACTTCACCGTAATACTTTGGTTGAAATTTAATTTCCACTAGCAACAATCATTCGAATAAACTCAAATACTGCGATATTGAGTTGTACAACTCAGTCCATGCTATGTTTGCCTAGTACTTTGCTTCGTATAATTTGAATTAGAGAAGATTAACACCGACAAAATTTCAGTTTTCAAACACCTTGTATTAAAAAATGTTCTTATTGTTTTTCAAGGATAAATTAGGAAATCTGTCAGTAAGTTTTGTCTATACACAAAGTCGAGCTGTGCAGTTAAATCTGATAGAACTGACCGTCTGTAGCGAGCTTCATCTAATTTTATATTAAGAATTGTATGAAAAAAATCTCTGTAATACTTTTTCTTCATTGAGTTCTCTTGCAAAGCATATAGCTTTTCATTTGTTTTATTCGGTAGCTCTGTTTGCACGGGTCCAAGTTCCTTCAATACCGCGTCGAGGAAAAGGAATTTTCTATCAACAAAAAAGGACAACGGATCAAATTGCGTTCTGTAAACAATTCTTTCGTTTTAGTGTTTTATTGATTTTGTCGAGTTGTATCGAATTCTTTCAGGAACTAAAATTGAAGGATTTTTCTTGGATATTACTCTTGTAACGCGAAACATTTCAACTTTAAATTATTGAATCTTTTTGTACTTTTAGTCTGCATAAAGTGACAAATGAAAATGTCTCAAAAATGTATGCTGTACGTAGTTACTTGATGCGTTTGTAATTTTGCATCTATACTTTACAAAGCGATATACGATATTTTCATGTAACTTTGAATCTAGAACTGAAGTCTTTTAATTGAAGCGTGCTTTACCGACGCTAACGTGAAGTTATAATTAACGAGTGTCCAATTTTGTGCCGAGATAATTTAAGGTTTGACAGCGTTTAGAAAGGTCCCGAGGCAAAAATGACCGAACTCGTTTCGGGTTGACCTGACGGTGTGGCTTTGCTTAACAACGAGCTTTTATGTTAACTAAAACTAACTTATTTTAATACTAGAGTTGACAAAACGAACTTACCGTTTCCAACTACTGAATCAATTCATCTTTTGTGTGGGTTAATGTCTCATGAAATTAGATCTTGCATAATCTTATTTAATATTATAAATGCGAAACTTTAGATGTATGGAAGATGTTCCTTAGTGTTTGTAGCATAGAGCTGAACGGAATTCTGGAATAGTCTGGAATTACAAAAGACTACTCAATTTTGTTGTCTTTTTTTATTCCACGCAGACTGAAACGCGGGCAAAAGTTAATATGTCAATATTTTTTCGTGATATCCAATTATTAATTAATTCAAACGTAACCTTCGGGATTCTAATTCGTAAATTTATAGTTAGCTACTGTTAAATTACAACAAACCAACGGCGCTAGGAGATTTAACATAAACACTGAGCATTATTATTTTCATTTTCCATCAAACTTTGTACAAACTTGGCTCAAACATTTGTACAAATGTTTGATGTTTACCAGCCGTTGTAATTTTGTTTATCCGAATGCTTAATGACTTTAAGGGATAATCCGAAAGGAAAATAATGGAAAAGGCTGCTTCATTGGCGGGTAAATAACAAAAGTTATTATTTCACTTATTAAATCGTGAACAGAATATAATTGCTACATTGTTATCGAGCGAGTTTAAGCGATAATTATGATATGAAACGTATTTTTCAAACGAACTCTAAATTGATTGTACAATTTAGAAACTGTAATATCATAACACATTGGGAAAAAAGAGGTGATCAAAGAACCGTTACTTAAAATTTTAAATCAGTGTTATTTTTTGTACAATAGCTGATGCCTGCGCCTTCGTACACGAATTATTAGATAAAAACCAATAATATGCCTGTCTATGTCAGCTACCCTTCAGTGTAAGTCCGATCGAAATCGGTCCGGCCCGAACAGACAAACAGACAAAAAAAGTAAATGCGATTTTCGTTATTAGCAACGCAAATATATCATCTTCGCGAATTATTTTCTTTTGATATTACAAACAAACATACCAATTTCATTATATGTATAGGAAATAGAATATAAATTCCATCCAAATTTACCTCAACATATTTGTACATTAACACAGCAGTGTGAAATTCTAACGTTAATTAATACGTTTAAATTGTACAGTTAAAGTGGATAACGTCATTAGTTAAATCGCCAAGACTCAAGCTCGATCCCTAAGGGCTGGTTACACTGGACATGCAAATCGTACTACAATTCTTTACAGACCCAAAGGGGCAGTAACATTGCCGGAATTAACCCCTTGGAAATTACCAACTTGGGAGTGAGTAATGAGGAAGTTAAAAAAAAGAATTTTCATTAAATTACAATTGTTTTTCGCACTGTTCGTAACAATTTAGAGCGGGTTCACCTTTGACTAAATTGTCGCACAACGGTTGTGCGATTGTAGATTGTTTCACAGCCAATTCAATTGTTTAGTTGCACAACTAAATATAAAGTAGTGTACGTTACTACATATAAACTCATAGGAATCAAAGTGAAACTTAACAACACTAAATTTAATAAAATATTTGAATAGATAATTCGACATTTTGCTTTAAATAATATAAACAAATTCAGTTGAAATTCCCACACAAACTTCGCCTTAAGACATCTTGTAAATCCTTCAGCATACATAATCGCTTGTGAGATCGCACCGAAAGTACTTTTAAAAGTAACAAAGTGCTGTTGTTATGTTCACGCTTGAAAATTTATAAACCGAAAACTTTAACACCTTGACTTGGATACACCCTAATGCATAATGTATGCTGATAGTAACTTATTTAGTTTACTAAGTGAACTACACTTTGTTGCAACAAAATATAGTCACTTAATTCTTTATTTAAAAAACATACAATAGGGTTAATTGACTATTTTTTTGCAATTATTATGCATTCAAGTACTTACGAGCTTTTAAATAAATAGACTTGTAATTGCCTTCTCTAGTCTTAAAATACTCCACATTAATTAAAATTTTAGAAATCTTGAATATCGGGCAACCATAATCTTTAAACAAAACATTAATAAACTTAAACATTACTATTTATTTATATGTAGCCTATTAAAATATAATCTCCCGCTTGGTACGATACCCGAAGGAAGGCGACCCTAAGGTTGGACCCTAACATCCTCATATCCATTTCAATTGTTAATGAAACAGCCTGATAAGAAACTAGGAAGTTTTAGTGTAGGGTCGCTAATTGTATGGAAACCATTCAAACAATTGTCAAGGCCTGGGAAAAGAGCTCGTCAAATTTAAGTGGTCGTACACTGAATACTGTAACATTGCCTGTAAAATTAGTAGTCTGTTATCTCAACGTTTTGTTGTTACAATGTTTATTTATTTCCATCGAAACTGGAGAACTCACATGTTTGTGATATTTCATAAAATATTGTAATTGGGATTTTTGTCCGTAACAATGTTTTAAATGTAACAAGTTTACGGGCTCAAAAATCGGATTATATGTGTTTATAGCAAACATAAAATAAAATGTAATATAACTGTATCGTTTGTTGTGTTTTGATTATGTATTTGAAGCAAATAAAACAAATGAATTACTAAAACAAAGTATGTTTTTTGTAAAACAAATGACGGACGCTATTCCAAGTGAGAACGTGAGTTGTATGTTATCTTGCACGTGTAGTCATTCACTTTGAGCATGAATATCTATACTAATATAATAAAGCGTAAACACACACTTCTTTGTTGCCTAAGATGTCAGCAATTACACCATATTTTCGAATAACTCTTTTTTTAATAAAAAACCCTACACTTACGTCATGCTTTAGGCTATATATTTTCACGCCGTTAAACTTAGTGGTAAATATTTTGGATAAAAACCCTAATGTGGGAAAGTGACCATAAGTTGTCAACATCAAGGAAGCAAGGTTGCCATGGTTTGACACCATGTCATGTCATTTTGACTTTTGACATTTGCAATTGATAACTTGACAAATGTAAACAATATTTTTTTTTATAATTTTATGCGGATGAAGTCGCATGGAAACAGCTATTTTTAATATTTTCAAGTACATTACTTGCACCTAATTAGCTTAATTGAGTGATATACCAAACGCAAAACATCGCATTAAACGCTGTAATAGCGTACCATTTGTCTATTTGGCGTCGCATCCGTGTATTTAGCGTGTTATTAATTGGGTCAGTAGAGAGCGGGCTCCATAGCGCAGCAAATCACAGGCCGCAATTAAGGAATGAACCGCCATTAAACTCGCACCTCTATCACGAATGCGCTTGTCAAAGTATATCCGGGGGCTCCGCTCGGCCATATATCGCACGCCGTTCCCTTTGCGACCGACGTCCAACTTGGAGTGTTACACCTAGTAACGTGTGGTATAAGCGATACACTTTAGCGATTTTTGTTAATAATGAAAAAGTAAATCATTAAAACTAATTTCAAAATTTTCCAGCAAAATCAAAAATGTGATTTACTACGATATAAGAAAACAATTTACTTGTGCGTTTCAATACTTGTATTCGTTTTTGAATTATCAGATTTTGTTACTCCTTTGAAATGGTTTGCAGTGATTTTTTTCTCTGTAGTCATACCTTGTTTTAAAGGAATTAAGGGTTTATATGGTTCTCAAATTCAGAAATCCCTTGTACCAATCGGAGTGGGGTAGGTTGGAACCTTGGGTGTTCCGCGGGACATCTTGTGGCAGGGGCCTCTTGATTTATCTGACCGTAGCAGGCCGCAAACTAGACGCCTCTGTATTTATTGCCACAATAACCCGATTAATTCTCTCCGACGGAGTTTGAAGTCGGGACAGTCCGCTAGGGGCCGCTGTAACCGCACTCGCACCGCTTATGCGTTGGTACGGTCTACTTTATTGTGTCCACGCTGTAAAGGAATTATTGTGGTACGCTCGAGCTTAGTTTTATTGCGGGCAATCGAGTGCTGTTAATATTTGGTACGACTGTACCCGATTATTGTCGCTCTGTGTGAAATAACTGTTACTACCGTGGCTTAATATTCGTGCGGGGTGATAGTGGCGTAGAATAAAATTACATAAAACCCTATGAATATTTATAATACGTGTTACATTTCTTTAACATTTTTTCGACATGATTTAGTAAATCTCTTAATATAATTTGGTCAATATAAAGTACTACAAATCATTAGAAAACATGTAAGAAATACCTTTGTCAAATTAAATTAACACTATTGATTTAAATAACTATGATATCGCATCCAAGGTCGCTGACCTATTTGGCTAGTTAGTTGGTTATTTATTATATGAGCGGCAAGCGTTTCCTCGAGTCGTGGATTCAATTCCATTCATCAGGTAATGCGGCGCGGTCACGCGACGAGTGTACGCACCTGATTACGTCATTTACTTCAACCGAATCTTTTGTATTTGGCATGTTGTACGAATATAAATCTACAAGGGACTTAGACGTTCAAGAGCTTCACTTGTTAGTCTTTTGTTTTATATTTTTTAAATAAATTATGTTCTAATGGAATTCTTCAATCGATCGGAAGTAAAACCATCAAATACGATTCTCTCAATAATCTATAATACATTGTCAAACTTATTGATATTCCAAAACTAATCTATTTAACTTCACAGTTCAATGAACGGGGAGTCCTGTTAATCCCTTCCGAAACATAAAGTCGATAGGTCAGAGCGTAATAAGCATTATATAAATGCAAAAACTGGCGTCCTAATGAAATCAAGTGGAACTAAACGATCGTCCGGGCCCGCCGCCGCCCGTCACCCGCGCCCCCATTGTTTCGGGTTAATACGGCCTATGTAGGTCACACTGATAACAACATTTATTTTATGTCCCTTTTATGGACGCTGCCGATTTCTGTTAGTTTGCGTACGGAAATATCCGCACAATATACGAGGGAATACATTTTGCTAAGACTCAGAGGGTTTATTCCAAACTATAAAACTTTTTGTGTTATCTCATCTGTAGATTGGATTTATTTGATTTGACTTTTATTTTTTATCTGATCTTTTATTAATTTATTCTTTTTTGAATATTACAGAAGCAATAGACATGGTGGTGGTAGTGTATTTTAAAATGACAAATTTATTTTAATAAAATATTACAACCATCTTGACATTGTAACATCTTTTCAGTAAATAACTAAATAATTTTGTCAGACCTCAAATTTTAACGGTAAATCTTTGACTCGTCAGAAGTGAGCCCTCACAAAAGGCAAGGCCGTAATTTCGCTTCGGCTTGCGATCCGCAACCTTTTATTAAGTAGACACCGAGTCGACGAAACAAACAGAGACCCGAAAGGGTCCAAAGTTTCATTTCGACGGTTTAATTCTAGCGGAATCTTTGCCTATCGCCTTTATTGCTTTCGTAATAAAGACCTAAGTGTCGTTACAAGCCGCGTTTTCCAACAACGGGGGCTTTAATCAGTTGGTTATTGCGGCGGCGACACGACGCGGCACAGCGCGGCACAGAGCGGCACAGAACGACACAGAGCGACACAGCGGCCGCGCGCCAGAGAAGGTC
>NW_013525916.1:605341-622957 GCF_000836215.1 Papilio polytes
TTTGCGCACGCGTTTTATCAGACAACAGATGAACGAGTGAATGGTTCATATCGCTCGACATAATGAAGCTTCCTTTATTGTTAAACTGCAACGCTGTATGTTGTTCGTTTCATATTTATGTAATACAAACAATATGGAATGAAAAATATCACACCTACAAGGCTTAACTGAACCATAATACAAATATTTAGAAGTCCATTAAAGGTATTATATTACATGTTATCCAAAGACGATCTTAATATTCGAAACCATAGATATAAACGCGCCTTGATAACTTTCCGTCCATGAGTACATTTAACTTGAAACTCGTGTAAATCATACACTAAAATGTAATATCTGTGATGTAGGTACACCGAAGTCGAATAATCGACAAAACTTAGCTTGATATGTATCGTAAAGCCAGCCCCAGTGGGCCATTAAGACAATTTATACACGTGTTGTTTAGAATTTACTTTAATGTGGATCCACACCGCGGACTAATTAATCTCCACGAGTTGGTGCGGTTACGTATACCCAGTGACAGAACGCACTTTATTTAAGAGCTACTTACAACGGCTACAGTATGCATGAATTACTGGAGTAAATTAATTTATTGTTTGTAAGTAATATTGAAATACAAGTATCTAAGTTTTTCATTTTATTACCTTCTTAGAGTTTAGCTGAGCTCTTAAAAATGTGTCAGATGTATTTCCATACTACGTCTTTTTTAATTCAGCTATCATAGTCACTTTAGCTATCCAATCTAGACTTTAATATAGGAAAATAATATAAAAATTATCGAAGCAAAATTGTGACATGCCTGTATTTGAACATTAATTTATAAAAGCGACCCCAACCGACGTTGTGTATCACCGCCCTAAGTGCTAGCTAACATTACTCGGCCGTGTTATCCCTCTTCTGATTAGCAAGCGAGAGGAGCCGGGCAAACATCTTAGTCCCCTCCCCCGACCTAATCTATACAATACTTTTCGCGTGAGCCAAAGATTAATGTCTCACCATTTTGCCCCAGTTTGTTTGTAGAGTATGTACAAGGTACAAGCTAAAATCTACTTGTATTTAATAAAAGATACTCGTATATTTCATTTGTATTGTAATATAAATAAATTCCAATTTACAATACATTTTGTTGATCTAAACCGGTTTGTGATAAATAAACACCAATGTGTAATGTAAATAGTGCTGGATATCCCGTTTCGTGTTTAGAAGATAATTCCTGTTAAACCGAGCCAGCTATAATTTCCATTTGTATTGCACATATTTAAAAACGCTTGTTCTTTTAACTTGGACCATACAAAGTAAAAGACGTTCGCGAAATTAATTGTTGCGTTTATTTCACGCGCACACCCCACGGTTTTGCTTTGAAAAATCATCTCTCATTGTACAAGAGCTCAGAGATTTATAGCCAACAGACTGGCGCATGAATCGACTCCAAGTTTCAATATCACGCTGTCGCCGCGCCGGTTGTCGAAGACATCACTTTTCTTTCCACTTGCACGCCTTCAAACATATATTAAGAGACATTTCTATCTGCTTGAGCTGTAAGTTTTTATAGAAATCTCAAAGCTTCTTAATCTAATTCTTGTACTTTGAATTATTACATTAAGGATTCTTATTACAAAACATTTTCACGTATACCATAAAAGTGAAATTTTCACTTCCAATGTGAAGCACATACCTGGGCCGGGACGTTCGCAAAGGGTCGGCAATAAAGAAGATTAAAACTATAGAGGGTGCCACATTACCCCCGCCGTTTGAATTCGGAGGCTCAGTATATCAAGCACAATTACCCCGGCCGGGCTAAGGCTTCCTACACATGACCTGAAAGTTCAGCACTTCATTACAGAGCTATCGGTAACCCAATTTTGTCGGCAAAAGCTCATAATTTTTGCCGGAGAAGTTTTAATGCATGGCCATTTGACCAGAGGAACCGTTTAATAATATTTTATAAATGTTATTAATATTAATTGCTTTATTTTAACCTTATTTCTCTTGTAAGATGTTACATTGAGATCACATGTTTCATTTCTATAAGGTAGGATTATTTTGATGTACATCTTTTATGTACTGTAGTCTATTATAAGTGGTTGCACTGAAAAAGAATGAATTCGCTCGCATGGTGTCTTTTGCTCAAGGATTTTCATGTATCGACTTGTCTATTTATTTATTTCTAAGAATATGAAAGCATAGAGATATTTTTATTTCATTTTATTGTTATAAAAAACACATTTCAATAAGTTAAACTTCAGTTTTTACACTTTTTAAAACACTTTAATAATTCTACAAAAGTAAAACATATTAAAGCTCATATGTTTGTCGACCATAACCGCAGTTTTTCAAATTAAACTAAAACCCATGGGTAATAAAAGATAATGATACATTCTTGGCAAATAGCTGACATCATAACGACCATGTGGCCAACCTTTTAAACTCCCGTTGTGAATTCAAATCTAGATTTATTTAAATGGGTGGACCTTTGATTGCAACGAGCTCGCGTAAGCACAGCTTAAATCTGCGGTCGACATATCTCTTAATATCTTAATGGCAAAGTTTAAATTGGCGTGACAAGTTACTTGTGGTCGTTTGCATTTAAACCCTTCTGTAATAAAGAGGATGAAAGGTTTTGAATGATTGTTTCTTTTTTAACAGCGGATGCTTCGAACACGTTTGATATGATAATTCCTTTAATAGGATGAGAGCATTACAAGTGTGTGGTCGTGAGTACGCATTTAGATTTTGAATACTTTATGTTGGTTCAGCCAAAAACTCTAACCCCGTTAGTGTCTGGCTGCTGCCCGGTTTAAATCAGTATCCATTAGACATCAAAGAAGACAGATTTGTTTCAATGTTGCGCTTTCGTTATGTGTTTGTGAATTTTCTTGATTATTTAATTTAAGTTTCTAGACTACATTTTTAATCTTAACTTATGCTACAGCTTATAAAGTAAATAAAGATAGCTTAATAATTATAACTGTAAGATAATTTTAACTTCAATAAGTTTTCAACTTATATTTTGTGTTCTTTAACTTTTTTATAAAATCCAAATACTATAAAATTGTGTAGTTTGATAGACACAACAATAAAAAAACACTACAATTATGTAAATTACTTTTAAAAAACTATATACTAACAATTGCGTGATTATAATTGAATACAAACTTTGATTGTAGTAAAAGCACATTTCGTATTAAAAGTTTAAATAACAGAAAACATTTAATTACAAATTATACATCTTTAAATAATTCTTAAGATTGAATATCGAAATAATGAATGGTTATTAAGTCGTGTAGCAATCGCAAAGCAAATAAACAATTTACCAAACTAAACAAACAATAAAATAAACAGCTCTTAAAAATTCAAGTCGTACGTCCTCGACAAATAAAACGACTCAAAAAAAAAAATAAGAAAAACAATCGTCGGAACTCATTGGGCAAATTAGGAGGCGACCCTAAAAAATAAACAGAGAGAAAACGTTTTAATTGTAAATTGAATTAAATTCGACTGGAATCAACTTCTGTTGGCGCAATTTTGGCAGCCGCTAATGATGCGGGGTCGAGGCGAGGTTGCGAACCCTCAAAAGTCAGCCAGGATGTTGATTAACCGAAAAAAAAAATTATGAATGTAATTAATGAAGGTGTGTTACGTTGCTTTTTGTTTTCGCTGAAAAAGTATGACTCGCTTGTTTCTGTGCGAAGCAATTTGATTAAGACGTCAACTTAGAATAATGAGGTTGGTGGATTAGGATTTGGGTCAGGGACGGGCTATATTTTTAAGATTTACTTACTTTAAAAGGCTTTGCAAATACCTTTTTATAATGTTTATAAATATAATACATTCTCCAGCGTTGTTCATTATCGTTTATACAATTTGTGATTCCATAGGGATTGGGAAATGGTTCGCGAATTCCAAAATTATTTTCTGTTCATGAATATCCATTTTACCAAAATAGTTCAATTCATTTGCAAAATGCAGTATAAATGGGTTCCTCAATTTCTACTCTACTAGTGATAGTTTTAGAATTGCTTTTACATTGCAACCTTTTGTACCGTTCTAATGCTTTATATTTAGGTCTAATCAGAAGCTATAACATGATTGTTATCGTAAAACTATATTCTATTATTAAGTCAGCAAAGAAGGGATTCTACCATAAAATTACAAACGTTTCTTTTCCAAATCTTATCTTAATTTTATTCCAAAAGACTAACGAAGTCGGCATAATCTAGTCAAGGTCCACTGGTTCCGTAAAGCGACCATGCAATTTCCAATTCTGCTTGCTCAAGAAATCGAATTGAAGATTCTAACATTGAACAAATAATTAAAGTAAATTCGCATTTGAAAGAAGTACTAATCAAGCACTAACGACTTACCGACGAATGAAACGCCTCCGAAGCTCTCGGAAGCTCTGATATCTCGCATAATTGCATCAGAGTTGGACTATATTAAAATGATCCTGCGGAATTGAAGAAATTTCGCGTCTCATCTTAATAAGTACGCCCGAATATTCTGGATATCAGCGAACTGTTCGAATCGCCAGAATTCTTAATGAAATTTTCGGATTACGACTTGTCGTTGCCCCTCTCTGTCCAACGCTGAAGCCGCCGCGTAAGTCCATCTCGCTCGCCTTGCAAAGGTGCACTTTTATGTGAAATTTATTCATAACGTTGTAATTCATCCGCGCAGAGTAAAACGCTCGGTAATGGGGGATGGGGGATGATATTTTCGTGTATTATTAGCGTGTTCAGCCAAGGTTCAGTAATGCTAAGTTATCGTCTTTATAAATACGCGCCGAATTCTAATTTGCTTTTTAACACTCCGCTTTTTCTTAAACGAGATCTTGCTGGAATAAATTTGAAATTTGCATAAGTCTTCATGATTTGTACAAGCTAAGATGTAGTAATAAGAAAATTTAACTTAGAAACATTATTTTCTATTGTTTACATTGCGTTTGCAAATTATCAAAACGTTTAGTGTTTGCATAAATTCTGTATCATTTACTACTAGAACAAGACTTATTATAATAGTAAATTAAATTTGAAATTGTAATAAATTTCAGTATGAACGTCTTACGAATAAAACGTAGCTTGCCAAAATTCAAAACCAGTATATCTTTTACTCTGCATTAAGCAACAAAACGATCGCTTACAAAGTTCATGAGTACGTTGAAAAATTCCTATCTCTTATAGAGTCTTGTGGTTGAGAACTGCTAAAGATGTAGACCATTATATTATTACGCTGCGGTACACTTGTAAAGCTAACACTTTTGAAAATGATCCGAGAAATGTTGAGGCCGAAGGAATCTTTCGCAGTCAGTCGTCTATGAATGTATAATGAATGCTGCACCTTTGTGAATGGATCCAAAGCGAAGCAACGCTTTGTTCCATATATTTTCTGTGGTTGTAAAATCTTGTGGATTCACATATTTTTTACGTACATCTTATATTTTATTCGTAGTAAGTTTCACCTAGTTTCGGCATTTAAACTTCAGTGTATGTTTTCAAAAGGCCCAAAATAGACAGAAGTGGAGAGGTTTACTGGACCAGGCCCAGGCCCACCCGCGGTTGTAGTGCCTCAGAAGAAGAAGAAGAAGAAGTATGTTTTCAATTCAAGTCAATGCAAGTGCAAGTTCAGTATTTACTTTTAACTGCTATTTTTGTTTTAATATTAAATTGTTAAAAACATTTTCATTAGCTATATGTGTGCTTATGTTGATTTAGCACAAAATGTATTTTTAAAATGTTTTCTTACACAAACATAGTTACTTGGGATTTTTGTTGTATTTCATTGTAATATTTCTCTTATATTACCAAAGCTAGAGAAATTCAGAGGCGGTGTTATTAATTAAAAATCCTTGTTATCGGTTATCTTTAACACGACCATATACAACAACTCGTAGGTAACATGCACGTGCGTTAAAATTATGCATTGTTTGTCAGTAGGGTGGCCCGTTCTGATATAAATCTGGTGATATTTTTTAACGAGAACACTTTAATGGCTTTATTTCCTCAATAAAGTTTCCAGTGGACGTAATTATAAAATTTACCTCGTGTATGTTGTATCCCAAGTGTGAAATACGTTAATTTATAAAACGACCATGCTCGAATTAAGTTAATAATATTTAAATAAATATCTACGGTACGGAGAGGCATTTAAACTCAATAAATAAAAACGTATAAAACATTTGCTTTAATATTTCAAAGTGATAAAGATTCACATCACTATTTTCTTGAATTTAAAGAAAAACTTAGTATATTTGTTAATTGCCAAAAGTCGTGAAGGTTCAGCAACACTGTCGTGACCGTTCGTGATAACGACCTGAATGATACGAACGGAATGGACTTAACTAGGTCTAGCCTCTTGTCTTAAATCGTGATTTACGAAATTACCAAACTGCGTGAATTCTGGTCGCCTTTGGGCAAATAAAAGTAATTTATGGCGGCCTTGATTTATTTCTTAGATTTTTTTTAATATAAATTAGGTACCTTTGTTAAGCCTTTTTGCTATATAAGCACACTTTATCGCTTGCTCCGTTTTTGGGTATTTTAATTGTTTTATTAACGGAAATTTTGAATTAGGTCGACATTGTGCTAATGGTCTGTTTTAATCCAGCTTAGGTTTTTCATAATTTTAATAAAACAAATTAGAGTTTTAATTAAAAAAAATAATAGTGGTAGAGCCCGCTTTAACATCTTCGCACGAATGGGCCTGCTCGCCTGGGGTAATACCACGACGACACAGATAACAGGCGTGGAGTGGTAGCAATTCCGCGTTTCGTCTGATGAGTGTGGTGCCGAAGGCCTAATTTTAGTCCCTTTCCCTTTCCCTTTCCACCCTTTTCGTCAGAGGATAGTATGGGAAGGAAAAGTGAAATTGACGGTGGTGTAGACGCATAACAAAGGGAAATGTCCTCTTTATGTGCGTCTCCTCCTCCGTCAATTAAGGGTAGGCAACGCATCTGCAATTGCGGTTGTTTATGGGCAGCGGTCGCTTTTCATTTCGATGGATTCAGGTGGTCGCTTGCTCGTTTACTACCTAATATAACAAAAAAAATAAAACAAGGTTACTTTATGGCACCAACATTAATTCCTAAACATATAAATATGACATTTGGTACCATAATTGTAGCCGAGTTTGGTTAGAATTGTCGTTTTAAAATATTTTATGTACAGAACACAGAACGGCAAAGTATTTCCTTTCAGAAGTAACTCCATATCAGACACAAGTTATAAAAATCGTAAGAAGTAAGAATTCTACTCGTTTCTGGTTTTTAAAATTCATTTCACAAACAACTACGTCTCTTGCGTTTAAACCGTTTCATGAAGTAACCTTAAAAGCTTCAAACGTTAAATAAAACAAGTTTTAGACATGAAAATATGAAACATGGTGGAGAGAAGACGTCTACTAATTTTGTAATGGAATTGCTGCTTGTTAGCGCGGCGAATACATGCCCTCTACGTGGTCGGTGGACGACGGGGCGCGAATGATAGCGGGCACATAAGCGGAACAAATCCACGCCTTCTACAAATAATAACAGAATAAAACATAAAATGGGGTTAGCAGGAAAAAAAATGTGTAATGAATATAAAGTAAATGTGACAGTAAATTGTATTGTAAAATTAAGAAATTAGGAAAAAAGCTTGTGGATTAATATTAGGTACGCACAACGGTTATGAAAAAAGTATTCTGGGAGATCACGATACGAACTAGTAACTGTTAAGAAAATATTAACAAGTATTTGCTATATTTTAGGTTATTATATCTCTATTTTTATTGCCATTATAAATATTAAACAGTTTTTTTTATTTAATAATTCATACATCCGCTCGCACTGGAGCCGTACCCGACACCGCAGAGCACGTGCGCGCCCGGGGCGTTCGCGGATTAAGCGGGCTGTAGGCGCGATGTGTGCCGGTTTTTCCTTGTTAACAATTACAACTAGAATTATTACACCTCCGTTTCCATGTTATTATGTACACAAAAATATCACGTAAAGGAAAAGTAAACTTTTAGCTATTTATACTCTTCAAAAACGTTTATACTCGATCTTTCCCTCCAATACCTTTTAAGGACATTTACTGTAGATGACTCGAATCTTAATGGATCCTATCACCTGACTGTTAATACTGCAATTAAAGTGTTTGATGGACCGTTAAGAGGTAATCGTTAAAGTTTCCTAATCATTATTTGATGAAAGATGTTTTCAAATTGATCTAATTTACGTTGTCTAACTAAATCATAATAATTGTGCCATAAAACTATTAGATTTTGAATAACATAATGTATCATTACTATTTTTGACCGACTTCCCAAAAGAAGGAGGTACTCAATTCGTCTGTACGTTTTTTTTTTTTTAATTTAAGCGAGCTTTTAAATATTTGGTTTTTAGGTGTATCGCCGTTCTTAGGTTTAACAAAACTAATCGTTTTATAGTTATTACTTGTACACATAAAACGCAACACGCCCTCTATGAGTTCTTTGCTTGTAGAGTAAAACATTATTCCTCAAGAGTAGAAATTGCTCGGGAATTTCGATTGACTGTTCCCTTGCTCCCGTACTTTTATAAGTGCTTTCTTTGTGGATTGCCAACCGTCGACGGCACCCTTTAACATGTTTATCCTTTTTAGTCTAACCTCCTTTGAAGGGTCTCTGTAGTTATAGTTTTTTGTTTGTTTCCATCATTTAGGAAATGGTTTTGCTTACTGCCGCAAATGTATCTTTTTTTCAATTTAAATTTATAACTTTTAACATTTTTTCTTGAAAATTATATTAATGTTTTAGTAAAACTATCTACAAATTACACTAAACTGTATTACTGTACACTAAACTTAAGGCCGAACACTTTAGAGCCTACGTACTATCAGACTGTACATCACACCTGTTGTGCGATTGTTCATTGTTTCGCAGCCAATTCAACTGTTTATTCACACGACTAAAAATCTAGCAGTGTGCGTACCTCCATATAACCTTATAGGAATCAAAGCAAGACTAAACAGTTGTGCGATAGTTTAGTTTCAGGTGCGCGCACGCTCTTAATGTTAGTTAACTCCTTACACACTTTTATAGACTTTATTTATAGTATGCTTTTAAAACATTGTACCTTATTTGTCTTCGCATCTGCGGAGTTTTATATGAATTTAATTAAAAACAACCGCTTGCCTATTACGTCATGTTTAAAGGAATTCGCTAACCAATTATGAAAGAACAATATTTCGCATTTATAACTAGGGTTTAATAATCAAATTTTACTGTTTTTAGTCGTTTTATTGCACTTTATTGGCCCGATCCGTATTTTTGTGAATGAATTTTTAATAAATTGATTTATTGCTTAATTAAAACTCAATTAGTAGTCATTGGAAGCTGAATTAATTTGCATTCGTTGTGTCGGTATTTCGGGCATGCGATGTTCAACCTGATCGGAATGGGAGATACCTTACCAGGTTAATGTATTTTAAAACAGTTGTCAAACACTTTTAGTGTTAATTTTTAATTTCATTAAAGTAAAGCACTAATGTACACCGACTGAATTTTACAACAATAAAAAGCAAATCGATTTTGTTGATTTTTCGTAATCATTTTTGCTTTTCTTTGACCATTCTATACTACTATAACTGTCTAATATTTCCCTGTATATTTTTTTTCAATTTCATTCCAAATATCAAACATACTGTACAAATGCTTCGTCTTAAAAACACATTCTCTCAATAAAATTACCATACGCCGACAGATCGAATGTAAACAGTATAGTGTACGGTGCGCCTTAAAATAACATCGGAAGCAGGACCTTTAAAGGCGTTTGTCGGCGCCTTAAAGGCTTTAAAAAACAAGTTGTTACTCGTCCAACGAGCCACCGAGTTGAGGCACCAAATATTTGTATATGCCGTGGTATCGTCTCATCGGGAACAAATTTACATTCGCCCTAGTTGAGCACAGGCTTGAGAAAATTTACCTTCATCAGGATATTTACTTAGACTAATTGATGCTTACATTGTTTTAGTCGAAATTAATCTATTTTTCTTCTATTCCAGGTAAATCTTTGATTCACTCCTGCTTCATTTCAAAGGTAAATTGTTTTTAATTAAGGAAGGCTCTAGCTTTTTTTACTGTGGTAAAATGCCTTACGCATACCACACTTGCAGGGACAAGTGTTGTTATATCTGTTTTGCGCCGATTAAAACCCAGGGTGGCCTCTAACGGCATTATTCCCAACCGTCACCCCGCTCTGTCCCTACGTGGGGACAGATGAGAATAATATTTTCATCCGTGCCACCTTTTAGTCCCACTATCACCAATAAGGTGACAGATAGAACCGTTAAGAAATAAAATAAGCTCCAACCGTCCATTCGTTGCAAAAGGTGGGACGGATTAAATATGTTTCATCATCTGTCCCCACATGGGGACAAAACGGGGTGACGGTTGGGAGTAAATAAGGAGCCGTGGGATTTCCAAATTGAACACTACCACTACCGCTAAAGACGCTTTGCAATTAAATAGTTGCTCTCCTACCATAACCACCACTTCTTGGGGCTGCACCACGGTGGGGATCAGCTCTGGCTCCTTAAATACAGTTTTACTTAAGGCAGCATCGACTTGTGTTTCCTTAGTGTATAGTAAAGATTTTCATGTATGAATAACGATAAATCCTCTATGAAAAACATCTCGATTCTCTGTTCGAGACTAATGAATCTAATGAGCCATGTTACATCCTGCTACACAAGCACATATATGCGAGGTAATTTTCGAAGGAACACGACATGGGATATTATTTAAACCGATATTTAAGGGTCGGGTTCGCCTTACAGCCTCTTAATAGCACAAGGTTAAGTCTCGGGTCCAAATTAATAACTTCACATACATTAAACTGTTACGGTCACTTTATTAACTTGATTGGTTTTTATATTAATTAACTATTAACTATGTGTACATAAACTTTGCAGCCTAAGTTAAATTAGCGAATTAATCTTATACTAAGTGAAAAAAAGTAAATAATCAATAAAATGTGATACGAATTTTTTTAAAAAACTTGATCTCTTCATCATCATCTCCACTAGGTACCTTATCCTACTCCCATAGTCTGCGCACCAGGATTTCGTCCTCTACCATACGTCATCTCAGTCACCCCCTTTAATCTTAAATACGATATATTTAACAATAAGCTATAGCGTGTTTCACTTTTAAAATTGTACAGTCAGCTGCATAAATATGATACACTTAGAAAGCTTACGGAATTCCGAACTAACAACCTTTACATTAACACTGAAGTAGCTAGAATTCTGTGACATCAAGTGTAGCAATCAAGCCAACGGTACACCCAAAGTTTTCAACTTTCAGTTCACCTCTAATATTTGTACAAAACGACGGATAATTTCATGATGGTTTTCATTCCAATTTAATTTGGATTTAAATTTCAAATCGCTACAGATGGTAGTAGATATAATTACTAAAAAAAATTACGTACACTCTTAGTTTTTCTTGAAATAAAGATTTATTATTATTATTATTATTATTAGTGCAAAAAGCTAGGTCTGTGCTGAAATCTTTATTTCAAATGTTACATTAAAATGGCGTTATAAATTAATAGAAAACAGTTAATTGAAACTAGTTTGATTTGTTCAAATACAGAACTAAACAAATATAAAATACATGAACCCCACCCACTCACACGTCGCTTGTTTTAACCGTGGGTTATTAACAGGCTCTGTATTAATCCGCCAATTAAAACTTTCTCTATGCAAAAACGTTTCCAAACAACTTATTAGGGATTTACATATGAGGGTAGGAATCTTTATGATTCGAAGGGTTTACCTTCAGTTTAACATAACTCTCTGAATTCGAATGCCGCATTTATAAACAATATGTAAATACCTGTTTTTGTTTTTCACATAATAAACTAAGTCGAATTTTACAATCGCTGACGAAAAAATAAATATAACGTGAATCCGAAATGATAAATATTTTAGTGAACATAAGTAAGTCCATTTCCAATTTTTTCGATATAAAAATAAAACGTAATCTTCGTCAAAGGGAAACCGATGGATCGATACGCTTTAAACATGCAAATCCTTCAGTAACTCTGAAAGAAAAAATAACACAAACAGTAAATCTTTCACACCCACACTGAGGCGTTTCATGAAAAGCTGCCTTCACTTTTCAGTGCCGCGTCGACTTCGAGCCGGCGTTCATTTGCTAAAACATCCCCTTGCAGAGACCTATTACATAGATCTTCAACGAAATAGACACGGCGCTGAATTAGGAAAATGACCTCGTATGTTTTAAAATAGAAACTAAAAATTCTTGATGTATTTTTAGACACTCACAGAATATCAATCTTATTTGATTTTTAGATTAATTTAGTAATCTTGTTTTCTCTAACTAGAGTTTAAAATTATCGTAAATTTGTTTCCAAGACCTAGTCGGTTTGTGGGATAAAATAAAAAGGTTAATAACGTAAGAAATGATAGCACTATAAATTAGAAATGCCCATTTTTGAACATTCATAGGTCTATACATTCGAAGTGATGAATGCACCAAGTTTGTCCATGTCAAGACGCGGGTACAAAAAGAAATCGCGAGCTCCTCGGAGCACCGGAAATAGCGACTCACATCGCCTCCATTGGCAGTTGGAACTGAAATCGCAGCCTGGAAATAGTACGTCTCACGCATACGGTATAGAATTTCTTTCGTTACGTTTACACGATCCTACATTTATTTCCCTATCATAAACTGGGGCTACACTGATATATTCTGTGACATTTGCGCTGTCGTAAAATGGAATGAGGTTTTCGGGGTTGAAACTATCGGTGTGACGTATATTGTCATTTCTACATCAAACTTAGTTGTGTTAGACAACTTATTTAATTGATACTGTCGCTTTTAACTCAGAGCAATACTTCTCGTCAAGAATCAAGTTACGCGCCAATCTATCCATACTTCTAGTGACATTGACAGCTGTCAGCTAGGGACGTGACGTTTATGCCGATAATCTAGAGTTGCGCCAATTCTATAGCACGGTACTAATTTTATTCCTAACAGTTGTAAGTTTAAATCTAAGTATCCATTACTTGTTAAAATAAGGTACCTAATATTTTATGATGTAATTACGCCTTAAGTTACAAATGTCCTTTTTATTAATTGATATCTTTGCCGAAAAAAATCATAAGACATAACATTTAGTTTGTTATATTTTTGAGTGCGGATCAAATAACAAGCAATAAACAAATAGCTGCCTTAAAACTTTTATGTCCAACTCTACATCCTCACATCAGGCAATAAATCCTAAATGACAATTTTGTACGTCATAAAATCGGATCGGTGGGCTTTAGACAATCCAAGGGCCGTATTTACGAGGGCCCACTTTAAGGCCTAGTATTTACCAGTGATGGTACCATAAAAGCCACATAACGTCGTCAAACGTTTAAACCGTCGTTTTAGTGGTGTTGGCGAAACCTGATTGCTGCTGCAAAGAGATGTTTCATCGATTTTAAATGTATGCCCTTCTACGTACAAAATAGATGTATAATTACCGTGTAAAGTAGTCAAGTAAAATTTAATTTTAAATTCTGCAAAACAGCAAACTCCAAAATCCATTAAACACACAACCACAAAATTTACAGCGCAAAATATATCGAACATTTTGACGTGATTAATAGTCGCAAAACTTCCCCCGTCGCCGGCCGCAGCGCCTTCAAAAGATTACTCAATTCGTGTAACATTAAAAAAGCGAAACCAAAAAGAAGTGTCGGTGCCGTGTATTTTTCAAACGAGTCCGCACTTCGGGAAGTTGCGAACCTCCGCCATTTGCTATCTGAATTGCAAATCGACGTGATGACGAGTTTATATAAAACTAAAAGTGTCTCCCAAACTTCGTATTAAACTTCTCCGCAGGTGTAGAAACAAAAACCACACTTTATAATTATGATAATTCGGGCCGCATGGCTTGCGGCTTGCGGCGCGGCGGCTTGCGGCGCGGATTGAATTTGCATGGCCGGTATCCGTGGCTGTGTCAACGGCGCGAGGTAGCCCGATGAATAATGCATACTTCATGCCACTTACCTAACACATTAACATATTTATTAATAAAATAAATATCAGTCGCCGGCTCCGTTTCCCGGCGATGGGTCTTACACGTTTCCACTGTATACATTGCGGAATTCCGTGCAAACTTTGCGGATTGTAGTGAATTGTTAACTGAGACGACGTAATGTATGGCGTGCATTAAATAAATTGAGTTAGTGCTGTAAAAGCGACGATGTTCATTTGTCTAATGTGTACAGAATTAAAGACAAATATCGCTGGCAGCGGCAGTTGCCGGCGCTCGCTTTAAATTCATAAATGTAAGGGAATTGTGATTTTGTCAGAGTAAATAATGAACTTCTATCGCAATATCATTTTTCGTACTACTAGACATTTTCACAATATTTTAATACTAGCTGTTGCCCTCAACTTCGTTCGCGGTATTAGAAAAAATACGAAGCATGTAAAGTATTATTTATTCCACTAATAAACATTTTAACAGAATTACTAAATTATTTTCATTCAGTCCGACAGCAATTTACAAAAGAATTAAAAATGATTTAATTTCAAAATATATTCCATTCATATTAAACAAAAATGGATTTTATTTTCTAAATGTTGCTTTATTTTAAAATACAAAAATATTTTTCATTGAAAAAATGACAAATTATTTTTAAATGTTAATAAAAACGTCTTAATTTAAAATAAGATTTCTTTTTTCAAAATGATTTTGATAATCTTTTTCTTAAATAAAAATTAAAGAATTATTCATTCATTTGAAAATAGAACATGAAATAAAAATTTAAGTGTGTAGGATTAGCCGTTAGCACAATATGGACCTACCCAATGTTTGTAAAGAAACATTTTGTATGTTTTGTTAACATTACCAAGTATTGTAAAAGTTAGTTTTATAGCTTTATCTTTTTCATTTTACAGTCTAGAAGTGTATAATACAAGTGTACAGTGTATAAAAAAGTAACTAATGTGTTTTTCTAAACTTTCGCATATGTGATATTAGTTAGATAAAATAATGTCAACGTCCTTGAAACTAAAATCTATCCATAACATAATTTTAACTTTTATTATATCTCAAGTGGTATGACTTCGTTCGTTAGACAACCATTACCGCGTATTGACGATGGTGGTACAGTAACTATAAAATATAATTAATAGAAATAAAAACCATGTCCATAATTTTTAAATAGAAAACATAATCTGGCAATCTGCCAGCTATTTCTAATGGCGATGCTCTTTGAAATATGGAATTCAATTTTTGATATTACAAACATAGACTTCTATTTTATGTTTGGTAACATTTAATTTTTATACTACTCGTGAGAAACAAAAGTTTTCATAACAAGCACAACTTTTAATTCATAGTTTTAAACACATTAACTTAAATAAGGGACATTAATTTGTCCCACTGAGGCACCTAGCATTCATTGTTGCATAACACACTCGTTTGACAAATGAACTTACTTCCGTGATGCGACTTATTCACGAGGACGGAACAATAACGTAGATCAGTAGGACATTGCAGTACTACCATTGTTACGAGACAGAATAGTACTGTTAAAACAGCAAGTTTGTGATCAAACAATAGCAGTACTGACTGTTCTCCTGCCTTGCTTTGTTTCGCCCTAGTGTGAAACTACTGCGCGGAGTTTTGTGACTCGCATACTGGCTTCCCAAGCTTTCATATCACGATGTTTTTGCAATTTTACGAGGTTTTAATATCGAGAGTCGAGAATGAGGTTTGTTTACATCGTATTCGTGGAAAGATTTATCTCAGTCAAAGATTAAGAATGAGATAGACTGGATTATGTTTTAAAATTATAATGTTTATAAATACAAAAGTTTTGATTTAACTACACCGACTATTTAAAGATAAATATTACTACAAAGAGCTTACGTTTGCCTTTTAATTCTGCTGAAAAGAAAATGCGTTTTACTATAACAATCTCAATAAATTTCCCCTCTTTACGGTACGTGCTACAAACGAGCGGCCGAGCTCAGGGGAGAGACCATACAGATAGTAAATTTATTAAATAGCTAAATTAAATACGTGGATTGCAGCCGAATTGGACGCTAAAAAACGGCGCGGATCCGCTTGACCATAATTTATAAAGCCCCCCGGGGACGGCGATCGGTACTAGGGTGGATACTGAGAAATATTCCCAATTCTATCTTATCTTGGACAAAAATTATTTATTTCAGATTAGCTTTCTTTTCCAAATATGTGCTGTATTCTTTATTACCTTAATTTTAGACTTATTAATGTCATAAAATGGGATAAAAACCTTCGATAAAACATTTTGATGACGATATAACATCATGCAATGATTAGCTTTCGCCCGCGACTTTATCCGCAAGAAAATTAAAAAAGTGAGTAATCTATGTGTTCTTCCAGACTATCTTCTAAGTCTATTCCAAATTTCATCGAGATCTGTTCAGCCGTTTACGCTACAAACTCTAACATCCATCCATCTATTCATCCAAAATTTCGCATTAATAATTTTAGTATAATTTTACTATGTTTGTATTACAAACATTTATACTGTTACAAAGTTCCTTTCATTATAGTAAAAGTTTGAATCTTTGAGAAATATTTCAAACATCATGACAGCTGTCATCGAGCTGTCAGTGTCATTTGTGGAGTCCTGGCGATGTCCCGCAGAGCGCAGTATGCGCCAAGATCAGCATTGAATAATGCATGTACCCCGCATTACACTGGTAGCGTGCATTAAATATGGACACCCTGTTTAGTCATTCAGTCGCGCTAACTACCAGGTGAGAATGCATTGAGGTTCCTTAGCCAGGACGCCGGGTATTAATCTAGCTTCTATAAGTAGCTTGCATATGTTAAGACAAGATCTAGAAAGGAAATTGTTCTAGAAACGTCACCTACCTGTGTTATTGTACAATGGTCTTGGACAGGTAATCACTATGTGAAGTTATCCAAATAAATATCGCCAATGAAACTGTCAAAATTTTATTTTAATCTGTCGTTTTCTGACTCCTATATAGGTTAAGTCAAGAATAAACATTGAAAACTCCTCCATTTATTACGTAATCCCAAACTTTAAATACACCATTAAGCAACTGGATAGCCCTTCCGCTGCAGACAGAGTAAATCTGTTTCTTTTTAATACAGAAAGTTTTGTATAAGAACATGTTTATATTAACAGCCGGAAGCGGGAAAAATAAAATACATTATTTTGCGTCATCGTAATCGTAATAGAATTCAATATGTTGGGAAGTTCCAGCAGCAGTTGACTATTTATAAGCTAGTTAAGGACGCCTATGAACTAACGCCATATTTGTAAACTTCGAGCAACATGCCGTAGTAAGAAAACAAGCGCTGTAATCAGTTTGCGCGCGGTCACCGAACTCTCCACTGAGATAATTTATTTATAAACATTATTTATGCATAAAATACAATCTTAATGTATAATTACTACTCCTTATAAATATTTGTACTTGTATGTTTGTTTTGTAAAAGCTGTTTTTCTTTTTATTTCAATTCGATGGTACATTTCTCGCTGTCGCTTCCGTATCCGCTATCTCTTAACATTGTAACAACAATCAGTTTTCTTCGTTATTTTTCTTTCA
>NW_013525916.1:622965-628656 GCF_000836215.1 Papilio polytes
AATTTTCTTAAACTTAGATTAGAAACCTTGCAAATAGTTCGTACGTGATTTGAACGGGAACAAGTCGACATGTGTTTCTAAAAGTTTTGAATTCACTTTAGTGGTAATGTTCACTGGAAATCATAGAATTTAGAACTATTTGAATAATTTACATTAATTACAAGTATTATTACAACTCTGATTACACAGTAATTCGATCTATTTTAAGCAAGTACTAACATTGAATACAAAAAGTTCAACAGTCATTCAACATAACCTAACAACAAACAAATCAAACAATTTTCTAAAGTTTTCATAACTGCTTTTATCCAGAGAAAGTTTTACGATCATTTTTCTAAATATTTTATAATCTTTGACACACGTCATGTTAAACGAATTTTATTTGAACGTAATGTCGAGTCTCCGTCTTCCTCCTCACTGTCCCCCTTCACACAGAACATCGCTTTATTTTCACAGAGGAACTTTTATAATTCGATGCCATCGCATTTCGTCGAGGGCTCGTTAGCCACCTTTGTCGATCTGCTTGCGTTCCGAAGGTAAATAGTCTAGGATTCAACGCGATTGCCCCTGATTATGTGCATTGTAAGTTATACGGTGTGAGAGGGGAAAAATTCGTCTTTTTATCGGTTTTTATTGTATAACTTTTTATGTACTTTATTTAGATGGAGTTCAACTTGGATGATGTTATTATTGCATAATCTTGAACCTTATTGTGGTTTTAAATGTAAACGTAACGAAAACTTACTCAAACTAATGCCTTACAAAATAAAACCACATTTTTCCAGTTTAAAACATAGATCCTTAAAAGTCAAAAGAGTATTCCGGGCGTATAATACAGGAAGCGGACCAAAGCAGATGCATAAAGAATAGAGTCGCCGCACAATTCACTGTCGAGTTGTCAGTAATTGTGACTAGCAGTTGCACAAGACAGTAATACCCACATAGGCGATTTTTACCATACTAGTTATATCACTGGTTAGTTATATTGATTGACATGGAACATTTACTGATTTGATATGTTCCTTAAACACTCCAAGTTTTAATCTATATAATCTATACTAATGTTATAAAGAGAAAAAAATTGGATTTTTGTGTGTATTGAAATAACTCAAAAACTACTTGGCCGATTTCAAAAATTCTTTAACCGTTAAAAAGCTACGTTGTCACTTAGCATAGGCTATATTTTCTTGTATTTTTTATTACGCTGACATAGACGCGTGGAACATCTAATACACGCAATTAAGATAATATCACTTAAATATGTTTTTAAACCTAGAAAATAGATGAACAAATTTATTACAATTTCACAATTATAGTCTTGTTAAATTCTGTTACCTAAAACTTAACAAAAACTAAACAAGATTTGTGTATAGCGGTATAGGTATGTTTATATAGCATTGCATATAACGTTATGGTAACTCGAAGTCGGTGCGAGCGGTCAAGCGGTGGAAAGTTTTTCATGCATGCGAGCTGCAACTTGGAAATTCAATTGTAAATTCGTGATGCGGACGGATTGCGGTGCAGTTACCCACTTACTTGTGCATATGCAATGCCATGCCGCATCTCTTGTAACAACTTGGATATACTGTATATTCTATGTAATGCTAAAAGTATGTCTCTGTGTAGTACTAGATTTTGCCCGCGACTTCATCCGTGCGGTATTAAAAATAAAACTTAGTAAGTAATCTTATTTTTAGATCAATTTTTGTACTAAATTTCATCGCAATCCATTAAAACTTTAGGAGATACTTTCTAACAAACATCCATCCAACTAAACTATCGCACAACTGTAGTGTGATTGTCGATTATTTCGCCAAGTCAACTGTTTAGTTGGACAACTAAAAATCGAGTAGTGTGGCACCACGATATAAGTTCATAGGAATCAGAGCGAGACTAAACAGTTTGCGATAGTGTAGTCAAAAGTGTGCACACGCTCTAAATGAGATTAAAACGTTAGTTAACAAATCAGTAAATGAAATAAGTTAACTTTTCCAATTGCGGTAAATAAATTACAGATTTACGTGCCTTTCTTCAATGAATTTTCGAAATTCCATAATAATTTCATTGATATATCCATTATGTATAACATATCAATATTCTAAAAACCTAATCCAATCTTTTTCTTATAATACTTTGATTCTGTTCACTCACGAAACACTCAGAATATCGGTAAATTAGAAATGACCCGGGCTGAGGCCAGACTATAAAACCTCCTTCGATAGCTACTAAAGATTGATACTTTTCAGACGAACATTTATTGGTACATTAAATTATATTCATAATAATATACTTCTACAGATGTAAATTATAAGGAATACTAATTTTGGTCCGGCAGTAACTTGAAGTGGGTTGAATCAAGAATATGCAAACGCCACCTATATAAAATATTTTAATAAATAACAAAACCGACTTTAAAACAATATGCACAAAAACAAAATATTATCAAAAAAACAATACACTGAAAAGTAACGAAATAATTCCTTGAATATTTAAATACCCCTTATTGTAGCTGTTATGTCTATATTGTACAATTATTATTACTTTGATGTCGGTGTCAGTCGAATTATGCAGTTTTATTTATACGTAAGGCTTTATCGACAATTAAAAGTATAGTAACGTGTAAGTAATGAATCTACTTTGACTGACACCGACTTAAAAGTAAAAATAATTGTACAATATAGACATATTCTCTTATTAATTTTCTCTTAAATTCAGCTAAAAGCCAATCATCAATTATTTCTATATAAAAATTACAAAGCGCAAAATGAGGTTCAAGTAATAACTTAAACTTAACTTTATAATTTCCAACGCTTATCCTTTTCCACAATATAAAGCCACAATTGAAATGCATAGATTAAATTAAGCATTTAAGGGAGTATGTTTCACTAAGATTGTCATCCAACGGATAATATAAAATTCGCTCAAGTCACCAGCTTTCTTGCACATAAATAAAACAAAAAGCAATTTAACCCCGTTGTATTAATAAGTCGGTACGAGACTTACTCGTTGATTAAATTTGGTCCGCCGCATTGTTATGCTCCATTATTCAAGAATGTAATAACTGTGCTACGACTGTATCGGAGACGTCACTTTTGTTGCCAGCCTTTGTTAAATATCATTATATACAAATATATTCATAAACTACTCTCTACATTTTGCCAGACTAAACAGTTTTATAATACACTAGCTGTTCCCGTGCGGCTTCATCCGCATGGAATTATAAAAACTTTATTTATTGTTTACATTTATCAAATTCGCAATTGCAATTGTCAAAATACTAATTACCTTACTATGGCAATCTTGCTTTGTTGATGTTGGCAGCAACCTTATGGTCTCTTTCCCAAATTAGGATTTTTATATAAAATATTTACCCCTTAAGTTTAATGTCGTGAAAATATATAGCCTAAAGCGTGACGTAAGTGTAGGGGGTTTTTATTAAAAAATAATTATTTAAATATATGCTGTAATTGCTGACATCTTAGGCAAAGAAGTGTGTGTTTAGGTTTTATTATAATAGTATAGAAGTATAGATTATCTGACATTTTAAGTAAGATAAAGTCAGTAACTGTTGATTCCAAAATTTTTGAATTACATTGTAGATTATATTCAAACGTAACAACTCATTTTATAATATTCTTTCTTAAGTAACGAAATCTTTTGCATATTTATCACACATCAGATCAAAAATAAACCTTAAAGTAAATAGAACAGAACTAAAATTACTTAACATACAAAACTTAGTAATGGGCAATCATTTTGCAAATAGATTCGAGCTATTATTTGACTAGCTTTAATAAATTTTACAACAAGGCAATTGTCCGACGCGAAATGTCACACGTGTTAGGCTGTAACACACTAGTCGCGTGCTTTTAATAAAATAGAAATTATACTTCAGTTCTTTATTGTTTTGGTACTACAATCACAATAATAATTCAATAATATTGTGACATTTTATTTACAAAAATCAGTAATCATCGCAACTAAATAATTCAAATAACATTTTCTTAATCGTCTCGAATTCCATTTAACAGTAAAATATCTAAAAATAGGTGTGTAGCCAGCCTAACTTTGCATTAAAGATTCCACAAACAATGTAGTTCAGAAATAGCACGGTAGTCGCAGGTAAATAGACAGAGTTGGTCGTTGTATCATAAGTCGGTGCAGGTTGTCCACTCAATAATGCAACGACTGATCGATAACACTGACTGCAACCAATATCCACTTTGTAACCAAAGAAGTTGTAAGATATACTAAAAATTTAAAGGTCTTCAATCGTTAGTGTTTTGTTTTTATTGAATTTTCAAAGGTTACCGTGTTCTATTTTCAAATTTGAGATCATTTAACGTTTTTATCTATGTTATATTACCTAAAAAATTGAGCAAAAACTAACAAATATCGGCCGCTAGCAGTCTTATGTACTTACTATGACTGCAATTCGTCTTTTTGAAAATAAAAGCTTTTAAACTTTCCATTTGCTGTTTTTTTCGGTTTTGCCTATCCAAAAAAATATTTATTCTATTAAAAATATCATTTTACTACCCGTTGCTCGCGAATTCGAACCGTCATAAAAAAAAAATGAAAAATATAGCCTATGTTACTCACTGCTAACGTAGCTTTTCAACGGTGTACAAATTGTGAAATCGGCCAAGTAGTTTTTGAGTTATTTCAATACATACAAAAATACAATGTTTCCTCTTTATAATATTAGTATAGACTTATTACCATCGCAAGCAACTTATATTTCAATAAGTGTAAACTAGTACCGTCATATTTTTACGATCTATTTATTAATACTTTTTACATTTTATTCTTACTTACTTCATGTCACATCTTGCACTCGTTTTACATCTCAAATCGAAATTTTCTTTTTATTACATTTGTCTTTGTCGGTGGCCAGTGTTAACAATGTAATCCAAATAGTCAATATCGACTGACCAATGTTATTGTAACAAATTTTACTGATTCATTACAGGTAGACGCATCCTATATTATTATTTGCAATTACATTCAAAGGGTCAGTAGGTCGAATAAACTATAAAAGGGATATTTCGTAAACAACTCATGTCAGACATGAATTAAGGTTTTTTAATAAAATTATCCATTTATGGTATGGTAAAGTCGCGATAAGTCATCTATTTGTTTATTATTCTTTTAAGATACGCTTAAGAAATTCTACACCATGTATTAAATACAGAGTGTTTCTTTATTTTTCACTAGTTTTCGCCCACGACTCTTTTCACGTGGAATTAAATCAACAAAAGTAAGTAGACTATGTGTTCTTCCAGACTATGTTCTACAACTATGCCAAATTACATCAAGCCCCATTCAGCTGATTAAACTGTAAACTCTTACAAATATCCATCCATCTAAACTTTCGTATTTACAATATTAGTAAAATATATCAATGTAAATAACTAACATTTTTTGTGTAAGCTTCTTAACATGTACATGTCGTTTTTATTATCTTCATTTGATCCGAATTGTTTGCAAAGAATAAGTATTTTCAACATTTTTGTTAGTAATAGCAATTAAAGCTGCTAAGTTAGGAATAAAAACAATAAAAAAAGTCATCCAATAAGATCAACTGAACGGTAATAAAGTGTACATTAACGACAAAAACAGATCTAATTATGTGGGAGTGCCGAAGCGATCCCAGTAGACAATTAGTGGATTGTCCATTGTTCAATTTGA